>NW_018745063.1:1243563-1466063 GCF_001683475.1 Chenopodium quinoa
GGACAATACCTTCCTCGACCATAAAATGGCATTTTTCCCAATTCAACACTAAACTCGTCTCTTGACACCTTTTCAAAACTTTTTCAAGGTTAATAAGGCATGTGTCAAAAGGCGATCCACCAACACTAAAATCATCCATAAAAACTTCAATTTCATTCTCAAGCATTTCAGAAAAAATGGAAGTCATGCTTCGTTGGAAAGTTGAGGGAGCATTACATAACCCGAATGGCATTCTTCGGTACGCAAATGTCCCATATGGACACGTAAAAGTAGTTTTCTCTTGATCATTTGGATGGATAGGGATTAGGAAAAAGCCGGAGTATCCATCCAAAAAGCAAAAGAAAGCATGATGGGAGAGTCTTTCCAACATTTGATCCATGAAGGGGAGAGGAAAATGATCTTTCTTAGTGTTCTTGTTCAGCTTCCTATAATCGATGCACATCCTCCACCCGGTGACCGTCCGGGTGGAGATTTCCTCTCCTCCTTCTCCCTTGACAATGGTCATTCCACCCTTTTTGGGGACCACGTGAACCGGGCTAACCCACTTGCTATCGAAGATAGCATAGATTATACCCGCCTCACGCAATTTCAAAATTTCCTTCTTGACTACCTCTTGGAGGTTGGGGTTTAACCTCCTTTGAGGTTCAATGGAGGTGGATTGATCATCCTCAAGGTGAATACGATGCATGCATAAAGAAGGGCTAATACCCTTAATATCGTCAATGTTATACCCTATCACATTTCTATATTTTCTCAAAACAACAATCAATTTTTCCAAATCAAGACCATTAAGGGAAGCATTGACAATAATGGGGTATTCTCCTTCATTTCCAAGATAAGCATATTTCAAAGAAGGGGGAAGGGGTTTGAGTTCTACCTTGGGAGGGGGCTTAGAACTCTCCTCCAATTTTTCCTCCTTATGCTCAAGCTCATCATGCTTAGTACTGTTCTCTTCTTCCTTTTTGGCTTCTTCAATGGCCATAGCAAATTCCTTTGCTTCTTGGGAGAAGTAATCTTCCTCACATGTGAGAGCTTCGGCCATAGGATCTTTAGGACTCATGAAAACCCTTCCCAAACGATCTAGCTCTTCATTGACAACATCGACCCTATAACACTTCTCAACCATGGGGGTTTTGAGTAGCTTAAAGAATTCAAAGACAATTTTTTCATCGGCCACTTCACATGTAATGGTATTATTCTTGCAATTGATTACCGCCCCTAAAGTTTTAAGAGCTTCACGGCCCAAGATCAAAGGTGTCTCCACATCTTCTTCCATATCCATCACCACAAAGTCACATGGCACATAGATATGCCCAACTTGAATAGGGACATCTTCAAGCTCGCCACAAGGTAGCTTCACCAATCGATCGGCCAATTGAATGGTTTTCCTAGTGGGGATCATCTCAATGTTAAGCTTTTGAGCAATGGATAGAGGGATAAAACTAACACTTGCTCCGAGGTCGGCTAGGGCACCCCTAGCTTCCATGTTCCCAATTTTGACCGGCAAGGTAAAGCTTCCCGGGTCCTTTTGCTTCTTGGGTGTTTTGTGTTGAACAAGTGCACTCACTTGATGGGGAAGAGTGATAAGCTCATCATTGAGCTTCCTTTTGTTGGTGAGAATGTCTTTCAAGAACTTGGAGTATGTAGGCATTTGTGTGATAACTTCAATGAAAGGGAGGTTAATGTGTAAGTTTTTCATCACACTTAGAAACCTTGCAAATTTATCGTTCAATTTTCTCTCCGCAAGCCGACCGAGAAAAGGAACCGGTCCATCAAGGTTTCTAGCCTCACTAGAAGTTGAGGATGTCACCACATCCTTAGTCTTCTTTTTCTCCATACTCTTCTCTTTCTCATCAATCTTCTCTTCTTCAACTTTCTTATCATCACTCATCTCTTCTTCTTCCTCCTTTTCCTTACCATCCTCTTCCTTGGGACTCTCATAAGATGTACCTGATCTCAATGTGATTGCCTTGCAAGAGTCGGGTTTTACAATATTGGAAGGGTTGGTTTGTGATTGTCCGGGCAAACTGGAAGATGAGTTAAAAGAAACTCTCTCGGCCAATTGTGCTAGTTGTGAATCAACCATCTTGTTATGAGCCTTGACTTCTTGCATTTGTTGATTCATGGCTTGAAGTTGTTGAAGAATTTGAGTTTGAGTAGAATCGGGTTGAGATGCTTGCTCTTGACTTCTTTGAGTTGCTTGGGTTTGATTTTGGTATTGGTGTTGATTATTGTGTTGGTTGTTTCTTGGGTAGTTTCCTCTTTGATTTTGGGTTTGGAATGGAGGAGGGTTTGATATTGGGTGTTGGAATTGTATGGTTGTTGAGCCTGTTGATTCCATTGTTGAGGTTGGTTTGCAAATCCGGGTGGTAGTTGTCTCCAAGCTACTCCTCCACCATTTCCCCTATACCCTTCTTGCCTTGTGTTGTATGCCGCTACATGCTCCGGGCTCAACCCGCCACAATAGGATGTATCATGGTTGGTGCCACCACAATTTTGACAAGAGAAAGAGTTGACTTGGGAGGAGCTTGAACCACTAGCAACACTTGTATTCAACTTGGCAAGCCCTTTTGTCAACATCTCAATTTGATGTTGCAATTGATCGACCTTCTCCAACTCATACTTCCTACCTTTCTTTTGTGCATTCCTCCTCCTTCCTCCCCAAGAGTAATTTTTAACTACCTCTTCGATCGTTGCTTCAACTTGATTTTGAGGGACTTTGATCAATTGTCCACCCGCTCCCGCATCCAAATAAGCTCGGGACATCGGTTCCAAACCATCATAGAAGAACCTCATGAGTAAGCTTTGATTGTACTCATGGTGAGGACATGCTTGCACCAACTCCTTAAACCTCTCCCAAGCTTCACTAAGACTCTCCTCCGCCTCTTGTTCAAAAGATGCTATCTTCCTCCTCATCTCGGCGGTTTTCTCCTTGGAGATGAATCTCTTCAAGAATGCTTGCACAATTTCCCTCCATGTCGTGAGAGAATTAGGTTTGACTTGCTTGAGCCACTTCTTTGCTCTCCCCGCAAGAGATTGCCGAAATAGGTGCATCCGAATGTATTCTTGAGAAACTTGGTTGGTTTGTATCATGGCACAGAGTTCGAGGAACCTATCAAGGTGGTCAATGGGGTCTTCACTTGGCGAACCCGAGAATTGCTCCGCTTGAACCATTCGTGTGTATTGAGGATGAATGGTGAAGTTAGTCTCAGTGACGGGTAACAATATCCCACCGGTGAGCTCATAATCCTCCGGATTACCGAACTCACGGAATAATACATCCACTTGTTGTCCCGCCATTTCGTCACCTTGGGAATGTGAGGAACAAGAATCACTTTCACTATCAAAGATTGCACCAAAACCACTTCCCTCTTCTTGATAGAGTCTACGGACTTGTCTCAAGGTTCGGTCGATTTCGTGATCAAGGTTGTGAGTAGGTGGTCCTTGAGATCTTCTTTGCATTCACCAAAGCTAAACAAACAATTATCAATGACTAGCAAGTGGAAAAGGAACTAAACAAAAAGCAACAAAATCCACAAATTACGCAAATAAGTGTGCAAAACTAGCCGTTTCCCCGGCAACGGCGCCAAAATTTTGATCGGTGGACAATAGGTCGTTAGTTTATTATCCTAGATCAAAATTACAATTTATAACTCCTATCCTAGCTCTATCAAATTTTGCTTTAGATAGCGGTAAGGTAGGGTCGATTCCAAGGAAACGGGGGTTTAACACAATTAATACGAAATCGAGGAGAAGTTGCTAATAACAAAAGGTGGTATTTGAATTTGTGTTGAAGAATTCTATGGACAAACTAACTACTATTGAGCCTAGAATAAACTAGAAATAAGGGAAATAGATTAAACACTTTTAAAAGCAAATAAATGGACAAGATTATAGAGATAACAATGACAAAAGCACTAGGGAAAGGGGGATTCAATCATGAACAAAGAGTACTAGCGAAAACCGAAAGGAAACCGATTCTAGGAGTATAAACTCTACCTAAAATAGTTCGTTCTCATGCAACTACTTAAGCAAGTCGACGAAATCATTCACACATAGATTAAATCATTCTCATGCATTCAATCAAGGGCTAGATTCTTGGGATTAGAGGTGCACACACTAACTCCAAGCATATTATAGCTCAAATCATCAACTCAAGAAGAAGTCCCAATCAATAATCAATAGATATTCAAATACACATGATTTTCACCCCGTTCCCTAGCCTAAAAACCTAAGCTAGAAGGAAGGGAATGGCCATAACAACTAACATAAGCATGTATTCAATACCAACACAACCTAACATGATTCTAACTTGAAAGGAAAATCAAAGAAACAAATAAAGCTTGAATATTTATGGAAATAAACTCAAGTAAGAGCAATAAAACAAAGAAAATCAAAAACTAGAGAAACAAAAGTAAAGATTGATATTATAAAGATTAAAGATTTCCAAATCATCAAAGTAGTAGCAACAATCTAGAAGAAAGCTTGAATATTTGATTACAAAGATTAAATCTTGAACACTTGTGTTTTCTCTCTCTAGAAACCATGAACTTCTCTCTCTACAAATGATTTTTGGGGCCAATGAAATAGTCGTCCCTAAGAAAATCAAGCAAGGGACTATTTATAGTCTTCTACCAAAAGGAAGAAAAAGGGCAAGGGAGAGGGCTCTCCGAACAGGCAGCCGCGCCCTCTCCAAGCTGGGTAAATAGCCTCGTAAAACCCAGAAAGTCGCGCCCGCGGGCCTAAGTGTCGCGCCCGCAGGGCCAATGCCGCGCCCGCGGCACACATGCTCCGCGCCCGCGGCTCGCCATCTCCACTTTCTTCTGCTGGCTTCAGACTTTTCCTGTCCGCGCCCGCGGCTTACAAGCCCGCGCCCGCGGTCCATCAGAACAGCGCGCCCTCTCCATCCTGGCATCTCCACTCCTTTGCCAAGCTCCTTTGGCATCTCCACTCGAGCTATTGATTCATGAATCGTACATAAGAGCTGGGAGCTGTCAAAACACATAAAAAGGAGGTAAAAACTAGAAGAAAAGACAAAAAGGGGAGGAAAAATACGAGAGGGGGCTAAAGTGACTAAAATCAAGATAAAAGGGGTTAAAATAGGCATAAGCAAGTGACAAATCCGGGGGAAATCGGTAGTAAAAAGGGGTTAAAGTGGTGGCATAAATGCCACACATCAATATTCAAGAAGCTTAAGAAAAATGTCCCAGTCACATGGGATGACGATTGCCAAAAAGCTTTCGACAAAATCAAAGAGTACTTGGCAAACCCACCTGTGCTAGCGCCAGCAATACCTGACTTTCCTCTTCGACTCTACCTTACGGTCACAAGAGAAACAATGGGAGCAATACTAGCACAAGAGATCGAAAGCAAGGAGAATGCAATTTACTATTTGAGCAAGAAACTTCAAGGATATGAGACCCGATACACACCACTTGAAAAGTTGTTTCTCTCATTTGTATGGGCCGCGCAGAAACAAAGACATTACATGCTCACTCATACAGTGCATGTCGTGTCCAAGATGGATCCTCTCAAATACTTGTTCAAAAAAGAAACACTCAATGGTAGATTGTCAAGATGGATAGTCAACCTTGCTCAGTTTGACTTGAAATTTGTACAACAAAAAGCCATCAAAGGTTTTGCATTTTCTGACTTCTTAGCAGATTTTCCCCTCAAAGAAGTTGAGAAAGAAGATGATGAGTACGATTTCCCTGACGAAAATTTATTCATGACCAAAGATGATAGTTGGATGCTCTATTTCGATGGATCTTCAAACCAAAAAGGTTGTGGTGTAGGAGTCTTGCTTGTATCACCCAATGAAGAGCATATCCCAATTTCCATGAAGCTCGACTTTGATGTCACCAACAATGCCGCAGAATATGAAACATGTATTTTGGGATTCGAAACAGCTGTTGCCTAGGGAATTAAGAAGCTCAGAATCTACGGTGATTCTTCACTAATCATTAACCAGATCTCTAAGAGATGGAAAGTGAGAAGTGAAAGTCTCGCTACATATCAAGCTCATTTAATAACTCTCACGGAGCAACTAGATGAAGTGGAATATACGTACCTTCCTAGAGAAGAAAACCAGTTCGCCGACGCACTAGCTAAATTAACATCAATGGTGCGAATTCCAACGGATACAATCAGAATGTCGTTGACCATAGAAAGAAGATATGAACCAGCTTATGTTCACGCACTTGATGATGAACAAGAATCGAAAGAAGAAGATGAAGGACATGGTATACAGATATCCTTAACTACGTGACAAGAGGAGAATACCCTCCTAATATTGATAAAAGGGAACGTCGTGCATCGAGGCTCCTGGCCTCACAATATGTGCTCAATAGGGAGAAATCTCTTATGCATAGCCAAGAAAGAAGCACGCAGAACCATGGAAAACCTTTATGCCGGTATATGTGGAACGCACATGAATGCGAAGATGTTAGTCCAAAAGATTCAACGACAAGGTTATTATTGGACTACTATGGAGAGAGATTGTCACGAATACGTCAAGAAATGTATGAAGTGTCAAGCCTATGCAGATTTACAGCACGTTCCACCCTCGCTTCTCTACACATATACTTCTTCATGGCCTTTCTCTTCTTGGGACATCGACATCATTGGAAAGATAACGCCACCAGGATAAGGGGGGCATGAATTCATCCTCGTAGCAATCGACTATTTCACCAAATGGGTCGAAGCTGCCTCATATGCTAAGCTAACGACAAAACAAGTAGCTCAATTCATTGAGAAAAATATCATATGCCGCTATGGGGTACCTCATGAGATGATCAGAGATAATGAAACACATTTCCAAGACGAATGTACGAAATTATTACAGAAAAATCATATCAAGCATCAAAGATCATCACCTTACAGACCACAAACAAATGGTGCGGTCGAATCGACCAACAAAAATGTGAAAACTATCATCGAAAAGATGACAGAAAATTACAAAGATTGGCCAAGTAAGCTACATTAGTCCCTTTGGGGTTATCGAACCTCTGTTCGTACATCAACGGGGGCTACCCTTTCTCTTTGGTCTATGGAGTTGAAGCTGTACAACCAATAGAGCTCGAAATCCCTTCTCTCCGAATCGCGTTGGAAAGCCTACTAGATGAACTCGACTGGATTAGAGTAAGATATGATGAAATAGTCTTACTTGATGAAAAATGCTTGGCAGCTTTGCATCATGTCCAAACCTACCAACAGCGTATGGCGCGACATTTCAATAAAAAAAGTCAAGACTAGTAACATCAAAGAAGGTGACCTAGTGCTTAAGGCACTTCGCAAAAATGTGTTGGATCCAAGAGGAAAATTCAGACCAAATTGGTCAGGCCCGTACATTGTTAAAGCCATCTTATCCGGCGGAGCGGCACAATTGGTAGACATGGACGGTAACGGTTTCCACAATTTAACCAACTTGGATCAACTATAGAAATTTTATGCCTAGTTGCATGGGTTCACGACCTAATAGAGCTATGTTTGTCCTGATTCCTTTGTAAGGATACGTAGGCAACCCCTCAAGGAGGCCCGACCACTTAAAAAAATAAAACCCTTCCTCCGTTAATCAAGTATACGCGCCAGTTCAGCATTGCGTCACGACAAAACAGAGCTAAAAAAAAGGACGGTTGTCATGACATTGTCATAAAAGCAAAGCAATACTGATGTAATCCTTCTTCACTTTAGGAACTTCCTTCTCTTGTTTAACTAGGTCGGCCTTCACCATTAATGTGTCTTTTGTAGCCCAAATTGTCACACCCCTAGTTGAACTTTCATCCTTTCACCTTTCTTGAAAATCTTTGGTTGCTTCTCTCTATAAACCATCTTCTCCTTACCCTTCCCTTTCACATAATTCTTCCTTTTAGGCATTGTAGGAGTCTTAAACTCAATCCCTTGTGTTCTTGGACCTAGACGATCTTTAAGAGGCTCTTTCTTATTTCCAAGACGACTCTTCACATTAGATTTGCGTGATCCGACTCGTTTCCTTCTACTTCTAGGATTCAACCATGCTTTGTATGCACTAGATAAGGGAGGAGGAGCTTGGTTACTTGCAGAAATTGTCCACAAAGGTCTTCCAATCCAATAAGCGTCGTACTTGTGAACGTTACTCTCATGCAACGATACTTCACGAGGACTATCGTTATAGCGTGGAACTACTTGTTCAAGTCCATACTGTCGCATTAGTCGAGGAAGACAATAAAAAGCCAGTCTTAAGATACTAGGAACACGACAATACGAAGTATCATTTGTACCAACCATCCTACCTAGTCAGCCTCCACCAAGGCACCACCCAACGAATGGAAAACTCTCTCTTTGCAAAGAAATTCTACCAATCTTCATACGACATGTTCACAGAGTAATTCTTCTTCCTATGGACTAGATCGTTAGGGCCATATTTTTCAATATCAGCAGGGGCTTCAAAAAGTTATAAACGCTCCATCACCCAAATCAGTCGAAAAAAAATGCAGATTCCATCGTGACACGGCAGAAGGCCACCGTGACACGGCAGAAGGCCACCGTGACACGGCAGAAGGCCATCGTGACACGGTGCTTGTTTTGTGTCACAGGGGCTACTCGGAGCGTGTTTTTACCTATAGCAGTACTAGAGAGCCCTTCCTGATGGCTTTCCGGTTAGCTTTTTCTTCGTCAAGGCACGTAGGCATTGGAGACCTCCCAGATTCTACATGTTCAAGTATAGATGCTAGACAAGCATGTCCTACCCTACCGTTTGCAAATAAAAGCTTGCTAAACATACAAAAAAATATATGCCCTTCTACGGTATACATGATAAGACTCAGAGACAGGGCGATTGAAATATAAATTTGCAAGTTTTTCTAAGTCTACCTCATTACCACACACAATTCTATTTAAATTTGGATCTGTTAGATTCAGATGGCGTTCAAAGTCTTGGTAATAATACTCACGTAGGGTAGGCATGGCAATAAGATTTCTGGTTGGAAATCCAAAGATGGCACCGAATTCCAATAGTATAATGTTGCCCTAAGAAAATCATGTTCAATCGCTACATATCTCGGGCTAGTAAACCCCTAACACGAAACAATTCCAAGTCTCTTTTGTCAGCATTGGTCAAAGAATAAGACCAGTCGCGCAATGTATTATCAAAATTCTGAGACATTATTATTGAAATATGAAATTCTAGTTATTTTGTGTTTCGTAATTATGCATATCACGAATATATTGGTCCTATTCTATAGAAAAAACCCTCGGAACTACTCATAATCCATCTTTCTATACGCGTAAACCACATCGTTGTAGAATACGCGCACCGTAACACGGGAATTCCCACTGTGTCACAGGAATTATTGCCGCAACATGGCAGATTTTGCCGTGACACGGTGTAGGGTGTCGTGTCGCGGCGCCCACGCGTTTTCTTTTTTTTTTTATCTTTTCCTGTATCTATCCGGATTTTATCTTCACTGTTTATTTTTTTGTTCTGTTTTTTGAGAGTTTCATTCCTAATAAAATTCTCAACCTTTTTTTTATTAACATTTTAATTTTTTTAATTTTTTTTACTTTATTATTATTTATTATTTTATTTTATTATGTACTCTTGTTTTTATTATTTTTATTTTATTTTTCTCTTTCTTTGGAGAAGTTGTAAACCTTGTCCCATTCCCATAGATATTCATTCATATTTTTCTTTTCTTTTTATTTCATTTTTTTCTCTTGGGTAAGGTCAGTACCCTCCACTTACTCCAATTACGTTTTTTTGTCGCGTCATTAATAAATACACAATCACACACAATGAGTCTCAAGCACACACTAACACACACTAATAAATACATAAACTATGAATAATGTACATAATGAGTCATAATAAATAAGCATCGTCAAGTGTCATCACATTATGTACAAATAAAGACCCTCAGTCCAAAATCTGTAGAACTAGAAAGTGAGGATCAGTGTCATCTCCAGCCTGTGAATATGGGAGCGGTGAGCCAAAGAGTCCCGCCATCATCCGGGTACGAGGACTAACATCCCTAATAGTCCCTGTAATTCCAGTAGCAGTCAAACTCAAAGTAGGACCCATCCAACTGGCAAACGGCGTAGACTGACTCAAAGAAATAGGAAGCATCGGTGGAGGCATCGTCCCATACACTTGAACTGAAAAAAAGCCCGACACCGGTGGAGGAACCCCAGACGATGGAGCTGAATATAAGCCAGGATTCACTGGAGTGATAACAGGCCTAAGCTTAGGCTTTGAAGACCGAGAAAACAACTGTCGCTGCCACTGACCCTGACCCTAATCCTTAAAATGCTGGAACGACTAGGAGGACTAAGGCTGCTGCTACGGAGCCTCCTGAAATGGCTGAGAAAGCTGGGGATTCCGCTGAGAGTGAGAATGCTAATGAACCTCGAGAGATCGTCTACCACGACTAGGCTCTCCCTCGTCCGAGCCTCTATGCCTCGAGCGCGAGAGCAACCTCCGTCACTCCTGAAGGACACAAAATCAAAAGATGTCAACAGTGCGAAATAAAAAAACAAATGGTAAAAATGAGAAAAAGTTAACATACCCCAAGAACATCGCCAGAACCGCTCTGACAACTCGCACCACGCCGAAGCTTGATGATGCATTACTTCAGAGCGTGAACTAGATTCATGAATCCCATCATCTCCGGGCGGGTAGGCTGAGAACAAAACAAAGAAAAATAAGTAACAAGCGGTGTTAAAAGGGATGAATAATGCATCAAAAGCTTACCGGCTCAAAAACATCATGCAGAGACTTCTGCGCCTGTCTTAAACCTTCTGACGCGTCAGCAATATGGTCCCTGGTATTACCAATCGGCCCTGGTAGTGGACAGATTGAGACAGTATCTCAATCCTCCCCACACGGCGAACAATCGTCCGAAAAGACGATCGAATAATCAAGTTATTCAACTATTTAAACAGAAACTAGCGACAAAACTCCTCAAAACAAATCATACCTCTGGAAGACGGGGTGGAGGAGCCAGGGAGGGAAGCAAGTCCTGCGCATAATCAACCTCAATGCGCACAAGCTCCTGCCAAGGAAAAGTGTAGCGCTCTCCCCTGTTTAACAACTCCCTAAGCAAGCGCGAATCCAGCATCGACTCCGGTGGAGACAAGGACACCACAAACGATCACCACTGTGCTAACGAACGACACGCTCCCTCAAATAACAGACAAAGAGGACGGTGCCAACAAAAACAGTGCGGTACGCTGAAAGCTGCAAGGCCTCGGGAAGATTAGTCATCCCAGCCCAAGGACGATACTTGACGTCAAGATAGAAAATAATGGAATACAAAAGTAATTCTTACACCAACAGAAGAGGTGCCTCGGCCTAGCAGCCGGGGTAGCGCAGAGACATACTCCACCCGTGACTCTCCTCGGTCATGAACCGCTCCACGACGCCATTGAGGGGCCAATCCCGGAAAGTACTCGTAGAACCATAGCTACAATGAAAAGTAATCTTTGAGCACATGAGTCGAACAAATTAAAGTAAAACAAGAAGAGGAAAGGATCGTCACCTCTACGACTATCCATAAACCGTAGACAGTTACAGGGGACTCGTCGTTCAGCTGCCTAAAGCCATGACGTAACGACAAGAGAAGATCGGCATATCCAAGGCTGGCCCAGCTATAGGATCTTATCTCACTGATCCTAAGCAAAGAAGGAAGGTAGCAAACGAGCGCACGCGAACTCCTATCAGGAGAAAGAGTCATGGAAATGAGAATCAAAATGAAGATCAGCACTCCCTGCTCAGGTGATGTCTCCTCCATGTCAAAACCACGGGCCAGAACCGAAGCCAACTCTAATCGCCTGCTCATAGGACCAGCTCCAGACACTGGATGAGTCCTGATATGCTGAACGATCGAACCTAACAAATCGGCTACCTCAGCCGCTCCCCAAGAAAGATCAGACATATGTGCTACGGCCCGGTTAGTGAAGCGTAGACCACTGATCATGCTGAAGTCTAGAGGGGTCACTGTCATCTCCCCCCAAGCAAAGTGAAAGGTGTTGGTAGTATCCCAAAAATACTCCAACAACGCGCGAACGACTGTCGCTCTAGAACTGTGATGGCGAAGCGTGCCGTTGACTATGCCAGCAAGTGGCTGATGAGAAACGTGGTTCTCACGACAGAAAACCAATTGGTATGGTGTCCACGGAGGTGGAGCCCACTTACCTCTTCCACTAGAGGGTCGAGGCTCAGACTCTAAGACGTCATCATCCATACCCTCGGGAATCGTGGGAGTTTCCTACCAAAAAGCCTGACGCCGGCCATGAGTGGAAAGATCGCGATCCGTCGTCTAGGCATGCTATTATAAAAATAAAAATCTAAATGCTTAGCATTATTTCCTAAGATATTTAGTTAATTATATCGAGGTGCATTTCAATAATAAAACAAAAATGCTTGGCATCATTTCCTAAGTTATTTAGTTATTTATTTCAAGATGCATTTTCTATTATACGCTAATTTTTTACCTCAAGGCAAAAAATTAGCAAAATAATGGAATTATTTATAGTATTTAGTTTCTCCATGACGAACTAATACTATGTTCTCCTAATTGCATGATACTATGTTCTCCACGACTTTGTAGTACATACACAACATGAAATATGTTTCAAAATTGCACGAAAACAATAGATCGACGCATCATGGCATATTTTACAAGATCTACAACCAATATGTCATCATTTCAAGTGCAAAGAAGAACATGAACAACAAGAACACCATTTCCACAAGTAGTACCAAAAATGGTGATTTGCTCAATTCTTCACCAAATCATGCAATTTTTGTCTCAAATCGCTCACAAACACACATACATACATATACAAGTAAAATCATGGCAAGAATTTTAACATAAACCTCAAAATAAAAAAATCCCCAAATTGATTTTTAAGGGTTTTTTTCATGAAATTACTCATTTGAAGCAAATCTGAGATAAAATCAAAGGAAACTTACATAGATCCTTGTGGAGAACCAAAAATGAAGAAAGTGGCAAAAATTTAGAGCAAAATTGATAAAAATTTGAGCTCCAAAACTCGAAAAACCGTGAAGACAACAGAGCTGGCCGCCGCGACACGGTCAGCCTACACCACGACACGGTGATAAGGTACCGTGTCACGGTGATTAGATCCCGTGTCACGGTGATTCCAGGAGTTGACGGAGCTTCGATCAGCAGCAACGAACTCTGAACAACAGCAGCAACAACGAGCAGCAGCGAAAAAATAATAAAAAAAAAGAAAAAAAACAAAGCAGAACCGCCATGTCATGGAAGGAACTCCGCGTAACGGGAAACACAGCCGTGCGCCGGTGTGTCGTCGCCGTGGCACGGGAATCTGAGTAAATTAAAATGAAAAAATAGAGAGGAGAAGTGAGAGCAGAAGAAAAACAAGAAATGGCGAATGAAAAAATGGAGCACTATCTAATATTTAAAGCAAAAAAAAATGACTGTTACATGACCCCGTTACCGTTCCACGTTTCCCGTTATTCAGAACGGTGTTCAGGGGCGTGGTACGGTATGAAGCACGGGGCGCGTGGGATTTTTGTGCCAAAAGAAACCCCGCGACACGGGAATTCCTCCCGTTTGACGGCAATTGAGCACCGTGTCGCGGGATTTATCCACGTGGCACGGAGTTCAGGCTTCTGTCCTTGCATTTTGACCAAAATTGCACGATTTTCCGTGAAAATTGGATAGTTAATTTTTCAATAAATTACGCGGAATATTCTAACTGACGTTTAAAGGGAATCAATTTTACTATTTTGCCCCTACGAAGCATCAAAGTCAATTTTGTCGATGTTATGAATACCTAATATGGTCGGATAGTCGACTTGAAGGTGTGAATCATTTGCGGCCCACGTTCGGGGATAATCGAACCATCATAAACTTGCAAATTTCAACGATTATAGTAGTTGTCGGCTTTCCTCAAGCATGGAAAGCGTTATCGGTGGATTTTTCTTCAAGTACAGAGAACCGCCATGTCGGCTTTCCTTAAGCATGGAAAGCGTTATTGGTGGATTTTTCTTCAAGTATAGAGTCGGCTTTCCTTAAGCATGGAAAGCGTTATCGGTGAAATTTTCTTCAAGTATAGAAAACCGCCAAGTTGGCTTTCCTCAAGCATGGAAAGCGTTACCGGTTGATTTTTCTTCAAGTATAGAAAACCGCCAAGTCGGCTTTCCTCAAGCATGGAAAGTGTTATCGGTGGATTTTTCTTCAAGTATAGAAAACCACCAAGTCGACTTTCCTCAAGCATGGAAAGCGTTATCGGTGGATTTTTTCTTCAATAGAAAACTGCCAAGTTGGCTTTCCTCAGGCATGGAAAGCGTTTCAACAAACGTCATACGGTGGATTCCTTCAAGCATAGGAAGCTGCCAAACTCATTTGTCACCGATACACAGTGGTGTCAGATAAGTGTTCTATCCCTTTACTCTTTTATATGTGGAATTAACATTTTTGTACAGGTATCGGCGTATACAGAGTGATTTAGGGTCGCAAAACGTCTTAAATCATTATTTGTCCCTATCGCCTACTTTGACTATCGTTTTCGAAACTAACGTTTCTACAAACTCAGTCAAAGTGGGGGCTTCTGTAGACACCTAAAAATGTCTCCCAAAACCAAACCCGATGATGAACAACCTTTCACTGCCATTATTGGTCGGGTTTGACGTTTGGTCAAAGTATAGGTTTAATTTCAGCCCAAACTTATTTTACTGTCTTATTATTTAATTTTAGCCCAAACCTTCTTTTATTGTTTTATTATTTTTTTTGGCCAAAACTTTTTATTTATTTTTATTTACTTATTTTCTTATTTTACCCCAAATAATAATAAATTAGAAAATAGCCCGAAATTATCAATCGACACTTAAAATGCTAAACGAAATTAGGGTTAAAAATGAATTTAGACAGAAAAGCGAACTGAAAAAATCCCGCATCACGGCAAGAGTCCACCGTGTCACGGCAAACTTTCCCGTATGACGGTGGAGTTCCCCGTGACACGGGACACCTGGTGTGACACTGGGGTTTCTGTGTCCTTTCCGCGTAAACCCTTAACGCGTTTTCTCCCCCCGTTCACTAAATTTTTCCCGCGTCACACAAAAGTACATCGTGACACGGGAATGTTTCCTGTCTGACGGTGGAATTTCCCGTGTCACGGTACACTTTGTCGTGTTGCGGTATACTTATTTAGGGTTTTTATCATTTTAGGGTTCCGTGTGTTCCCTCAGCACATTTTTTCTATAAATACCCCCTCATTTATGTTGTACGGGGCATCAAATAATTCTCTATTTTTCTCTCTTATATGCTCTAGCCTAAACACTAGCCTACCCTTCTTCTTTCAAAATTCCTTCTTCAAGCACTCCAAGGAGTCCATACTTTACTCGTGGTTCTATCCTTAAGCCAAGGCGTCAAAGGTAGAACTGTTTGAGGGTTTGGCCCCAAATCAATTCTATTTTAATTTAATTTAATTATTATTTTTATATTATTTCCTTGAAGTTACTAATTCGTTTATTATTTGGTATTTGCAAACAAACAGAATCAAAGTAAGAATTATGTTCCTTTTATTTCTATTATTTTTCTAACGATTTTATATTGTTGGAATTATTGTTAAATATCTTCCAATATTAATGTATATTCTATTATATTTTTTTTATTGATCACCATATTACATGTTGAAAGGGAATATGTAATTAAAAATCACGCCTAATAAGATAATTTGGACAACCGGTTTAGGTTCCTTTTTAATCTTGTTGTTTAATCAAGTGATCACGATATTTAAGAATTATGTGTTGCATTAATATTAAACCAATTTAGCTTAATAATAGATTGGAGCAAATTGAATTCTGTTTATATGCCTTTGAGATCGCATGAATCATTTTTCACTATAAGAATCGAGTAGAGGCCATTACGGGCGAATGTGACTCCATGACTCACTTCGTAACATCATCCCCGATCCTTCTTTTGTGGTTCTAAACCATATGGAGTTAGTAATCTCATGGATTATGAATGGGGTGTAACCTTCACGGGTCAATCGTTGGTGCTTTCGTTGTCCCTTTATCGTGGTTGCCTTTTTATGATCTGTGAACGGTTTACAAGTTCCTTAAATACCTTGTTGGCGGCTCCCTACTTTGTTTTGTCCCTAATCATTGTCCCTAATTGTAATGTCAATTCCCACTTCCTATGAGTGCCAAGCATATTCACACATGCTTTAACGTAGGCACACTTCGAACGATGCCTACACGGTAGTGTTTTTCAGGGTTTTTTTTTTATCTTTTTAGGGTTTCGTGTGTTCCCTTAGCTCATTTTTCCTATAAATACCCACCTCCTTTCTATATTTTGGGCCACCTAATAATTCTCTCTTCCTCTTTTTTTACAACAAAAATATTCTCCTCTCTCTCTCAAGCTCTAAGCCTTAAACCTATATTCCTAATTACATCATTTCTTCCTTAAGCACTCCAAGGAGTCCATACTTAACCCAATGTTCCGTCCGTAAACCAAGGCGAGAATGGTATAATTAATTAAGGGTTTGGACCAAATCAACTCTACTTTTCATTTATTTAATTTAATTTTCATTTAATTTATATTTTTTTATTGAATTTACTAACAATTTATTCATGATGTAGCAATTTAAAGATACGCGTGGAATGTGAGTATTTAATTAATTTAATTACTTATTTTATTTTGATATTGATGATATCATGATTAGGTTAATTTTTATTTGATTTGACTAACAATTTATTGTTAAATTGCTTTCAATATGAATGTTTATTTTATTATATTTAATGCTCACCATATTGCATGTTAAAGGGAATTTGTAATTGAAAATGACGCCTAACAAGATAATTTGGACAACCGGTTTAGGTTCCTTTCTAATCTTGTTATTGATTCAAGTGATCAATAATATTTTAGAATTATAAGTTGCATTAATATTCAACTAATTTAGCTTAATATTAGTTTGGAGCAAATTAAATATTTTGTTTGCATACCTTTGAGATCACATGAATAACTTTTCACAAAAAGAATGGAGTGGAGGCCAATAGAGGCGAATGTGACTCCTTGACTCACTTCGTACCATAATTCCTGATCCTTCTTTCTTGTTTTCGAACCATATGGAGTTAGTAATCTGATGTATATGAATAGGGTGTAACCTTCATGGGTCAATTGTTGTTTCCTTTCGTTGTCCCTTGATCGTGGTTGCCTTAAAGATCCTTAACGGGTACCGCTTGGGGATTCTTGCTTTACCAATGCTATGAGGATTATTGCTTTGGATGCTATGCGGCCACAATACAAGCGAGTCTGCGGTTCCCACTAGATCCGACCATTGAAATGATCCTTGACGGGTATCGCCTGGAGGTATGGCTGTTAGCACCCAATTCATGGCTCAATATTTTAGGATTCATGTCTACCTATAGGATGCGGAGAGTTGAGCCTAGCTTTAAGGCATTTGCCCATATGCATTAGTTTAGTAAAGCTCCCAAGTCATCCGGGCCTGGATGGTTCAGTTTATCTTGTAAAGAAGATAACATGATGACTTTGGGGAAAGATAATAAGTGAAAAGATTGGAGGAACAAGTTTTACATCATCTATTCATGATGACTTTAGTAAAGCTCCCAAGTCATCCGGGCCTGGATGGTTCAGTTTATCTTGTAATGAAGATAACATGATGACTTTGGGGAAAGAGAATAAGTGAAAAGATTGGAGGAACAAGTTTTATATGATGACGGGTATCGCCTGGAGGTATGGCTGTTAGCACCCTTTGCCTTACCCTTGCAGGGTTAACACTTATAGACATTCACGAACAAGCTCTGAAGCCAACCGGTCTATTGGTTGGATCTATACCAGCCTCTCACCAAACGATACATGTGCAGATGCTCTGCTGACGCCGAATGCTCAATGAATAGCCAAGGACATGATCATGGTCGTCTCTGCTGAACACCGTGACTCCATTAAAGGAGTCGACTCCTTCAACTTCGATGTCATTCTAGCAAATCTGGTAGAGGTAACTTTCTTTTTAAGTTAGATTTTTTTTCAAATTTTTATTTGGCCGAATGCTTACTAACCTTCTCTTTTGTTGTCCATATGTAGGCCATGTTGAGAGTGAATGGTCTTAAAAAACAATTTCTCGACAAGCAAAAAGTGGTAACGGCTACCAACCTAAGGGTCGCTTCCAATCTTGACAAAGCCATGTATGATGTAAATAAGGTTGAGTTTCTTACTCACGATATCCAGTACTCACAGGCGGCTGCGAATTTGCAAGTGAAAAAGATTTGGAGACGGCCTAGAAGAAGGTGACTAAGATGAAGGTGGAGTTAAAAACGACCAAGTCTGAGTTGGAGAAGCTACAAGATGCTGGTAGGGAGACGGACAGTCTCAAACGCCAAAATGAGAAGTTACAAATTAGGCTTGCCAAACAGGAGAAGCAGCTCACACCCAAGTGGACATCCCGGGTTAAGGAATAGAAGAAGCTCCTCATTCAGGAGAACAAGGCCGACTGCGTCACACACATGAAGATGGGGTGGAAGTCTCTATTCCCCAATGATGATTACTCTATCTGGAAGTAAGTTATAAGCAAGCTACTAATGACCTTGATGCAAAGGCGGACCAAGAGACGGAGGACGGAACGGATGTCTAGGATGAGGATGAGGACAAGGAGCACAATGAGCAACATCCGACCAACGAGGAAGTGGTGGATGAAATTGAAGCAAAGTCCTCTCCTGAAGCTGGTTAATTTAAGTTTTTTCTTAGCTAGATGACCATTTCAAATACATTTGTCCAGCGTGCCTCGTATCTCTATTTTTACCGATTGAGGAGTCAGATTAATTCAACAATTTTTCTATTTTCCCTCGGTTGTATTCCGGGTAACAATATTTAATTTTGCTGGCCAAGGGGTCAACTTTTTTAATGAATCAGCCGGCCATCTAGTCGGCCTTTATTTAAAAGTTAAGCTCTTTTAAGTGTTTGCATGAATGAATGCATCTCATTTGATACAAGAGGCGTACCGGGTGTTATTTCCCCTGGACGGCTGTATGCTTGGGTTGATTTTACTTGGAAAATTTTGATAATTAAAAGAGTATGACTAATTTCTAAGTCAATCAATCACTACGGTATTTCCCCCAAACAAAGCGCACAGCCATCCACTGACCATCTGATTCTTTTAGACAAATGGCCTTGAACCTTTTTCTAAGTGGCCGAATGTCTATTATGTTTGAGCCACGGTCTGGGAGTTTGACCCCCGAATCATACGACGCACTTTAGCCTTTTGGCGGCAAGAACAGTAGCCTTGAGCAAAAGAGGGGCTTGTGAGCACAAAGCAACACAAGCAGGAATTAAATCAAAAGAGCACTCTGTCTATTTTGGCGACGGAGTGCGGGTGGTCGGGGCTTGTGACGGCCAATACATCAAGGCGGGCACAAGCGGGTCCGAACCACAAGTTCTTAATGCATCAAGTTGGTTTGGAGGGCAGCTATTATGCAAGTAAGACACAATATCTATAAAGATCTAACAATAAACAAGCATAAAAGCAAGACAACACTTGGTAGAAGCCTTCTGATTTCATTAATCATTCACCCTCTAATGAGCTTTAAATTGAATACAAGGAGAATCTCTAGTGAACACAGAACTTACAGTAACACAATAATGGGACCTCAAGCTTAGAAACCATAAACTAAACGCTAAAAAAGCATCTAAAGGGAATCTAATACATCAAAAGGAGTAGGATTCTTACATCCTCCCCCACTTAAGTTGTCAAAGACCTCATCGACTTACAAGAGTTGCAATCAAAATAAAAAAATCCTACACTATCTTGAGTCTCTGATGCACCGTTGAAGCAGCTGACTTTTAAAATCTTTGTTGACTCTGGTGCAAGATCTTCTTTGTTGATGAGGAGACTGTCTCTGGGGTGGCTCGGCTCGAACAAATTGTTGAGAGCTTCATCTCTAAAATTCCTCCTAGGAATAGTGTCTGGTTAATTTTGAGGGAGAGCTGCTTCCACGATCATCTGTTGGGGGGCTGCTTCCTTGAGACTGTGGTGGTGAGTTTCAATTTCTGGTTGCTGCCTCTTAGGTGACCATTGTTTCTGTTATCCCCTACACGTGATCATTGTTGTTTGCTCGACCACTATTTTCCCTCTCTCTTAGGAGGTTCTCTTCTGGTGTCTCCTTGGTGTTTCTAGGCTCGTCGCTCTCTACTTCTAGATTTGGCGGGGGTGTATATTTGATGTTGTTGACTCACTCGGCTTCGTCTCACGCATCTAGGTGCATCTGATGTGAGCTTGTGTTTTCTATGTCTCCTTCTCTAGCTCCATCACTCGCATTGCCGATAGGTATTGGACTTCTGGTTCTTCTTCAGCAATTATTCTCATGGAGCTCATCTTGTAGATCGCACCCATTATTTGAACTAGACTGTTGTCTCTATTGGTTTCTTCCTCCTCTAGGACTCTTGCACGGACATAGCTGATAATCTCTTTTGGATCTTGTCTAGCTCTTCTTTATGCTCGCACTCCCACCATTTTTGTGGGCCTCAACAATTCGATGGTCTAGTATTTTCTGAGGACATGCCGGCCTTAGAGTTTCTGGAGTTGTGGGAGAGGGTAGATGTTGATCTCTGGGCACCACTGAAGGAGTTATGACTTCGTCGTGTGCAATTACTAGATTATAAATGGATCAAATTATGGATATAATTAAGTTCGTACATTTGGGTCGTCATTTTTCCATAACTAGAGTTACTAACAGTTTTTGGACTAGTAAAATAGGCCAAAGCCTAATTGGACGGATCCTATAAGGTCACACAAAGGGGCTAGATCAAGCATTAGAGGACTAGGCCCATCATGGGCCTCATCACCCTAGGTGGCCGGTCATATGGAGGATTAGAAGGTGTTTTAGGCTTCGTGCCCTACTCTAATTATAATGAGATTATAAATAGACTAGGTGCCTAGATTTGCATGTATGTAGTTTTACTAATCTTTTGATCAAAACCCTAATTAGCGAACACAAAACCCAACCCCTCTCAAAGTCCTCTCTCACACGGCTCTCTCCTCCTCCTCGGCGCTGGTAGTGTCTCTTGGTGGTGGTGGTTCGTGCAGCTGTCGGTTGTCCGTAAAGGTGGTGATCGCAATTTTCCTTAATCAATCGACCAATCTAGTATTGGTGGACGGCTCGTTCGAATCTCGTGGACTAAGTAGAGGAGCAATGCTTGGGGCTCTATTCACTTCTTTATTTACCTGTCAAATAGCTTCGTGCAATTCATGCATCAAAGGTATAATTATGTGTCTTGTGTGTTATTCATGCGATTCTTGGTTTAGGTGCTTTATGAATATTATTTATATTATTTCGGTTGTGTAGTACCTATAAACTCCTGCAGTGGTATCAGTTTGCTTCTTGCATAAACGCGCTAGATCATAATAATACGATTATTTGATATCCATGTTAATTTTATAATCAATTAAGAGGGAGAATTTAATTAAATTATGGTTCAATTATTATTTTAATGTGTTTAAACTTTTGGAATTGATTAAATGTTATTTAATTATGCTCAAATAGCCATGAAGATGTCCGGATTTAGCCCTAATATGTTCGAAAATTTCGAACCCCCTAACCCCAAGTTTTCGAATTTTTCGAAATTAATAGCCCTAAACTATGATTTTTTTGTGGTTGATTTTGATTTAATTCAAATTATTTTATAATTCATAATTTTAATCAGATTGATTTATGCATAAAAATGTTTTATGTATGGTCATCAATTTAATATTAAAAGTTAGAATTAAATTGGGATTGATTTTATGATGAACCCTAACTTTAAGATTGAATGTTGATTTAATTTTAATTTTTGGACTGATTTAATTTAATTTTAATAAAAGTTATTTTATTTAAATTTAAACAAAAAAAACAATTTTAAGGTCGGCAACTGCGGGTAGGTGGCGCAGCCACGGCGGCTGCCGACTAGATGGTGGTCCAAGAGGGAGGGGAAGGGGAGGGCGGCAGTCCTGGTTGCTGAGGCAGCAGCTGTGCAAGTGTTGCACGCTATTGCCGTGGCTGCCTCTGTTTGTGGTTGCTGCTGTCTTACGGCAGTGGCTGCTGCAAAGCAGCCAGCCAATGTGGCTAGCCTCGGCTAGCCAACCACGGTGGCCAGCAACCGTGCAGTGCGGTTTTCTTTTTTAAAAAAATTATTTCAAGATAAATATGATTTATTTTTGATAAGATAAAATATTTTGAAAATACGATCTTTTATTTTAAAAAATAAAATCGGTGTTGGATAAAATCTTTTATTTTAGGATAAAATCAAATATTCAAAAGTTGTTATATTTGATATTATCCATATTTAAAGTTGTTAAATTGGTAATTATCCTAATTAAAGTGGTTAATTTTGGATAAGATTGGTTAGGATGTTCTGAGAATATTCCAAAAGGATAATAATTGATTTAAATAATATGATTATCTCATAATTAGATTAGGTATAATTATTGATTTTAAAATTATTTGATTGGTTAGTAATTAGGATATAATCTCCTAAATTTGTTAGGATAATCATGGAAGATTATATATGATTTATCTTTCTAGATTAAAATATGATTTGATTCTATCTCATGACTAAATTAAATATATGATATTTTATAAACGGTCAGGAATAATATATGATATTCAGGAAATGCGTTGACTTTATTATGAACATTTGATGTTGTACTTTAGACAAGCATGTTGAGTGATTTATTATATGGCACTTTTATAATATATGATATTATGTTGCTATATATAGACTAGTATGTCTCATAGATTCTTCAATACGATCTGCGCATTGTGATGTATTTTTGTAATCTAAATACAGTCTGCGTACCGTTAAGTATTTTTGTAACTTTTATTTAAAGTAAATAGAATAGTTATTTAAATAGTGTTAGTCCAAAGAAGCCCATGAAGTGAAGGCCCAAAGGAGCAAGGTTAGATTTTATTTATGTTGCATTATTAGATTATTTTATTGCATTAGTAGATTATCCATGATAGATTTTATTTATGTTGATTGATGACACGCTAGAGTTCACTTAAAAATCACAACATAATGAATCTAGGTCCTAGTAATATTGAGATTGCTTTTCCAATTAAAAACTCAATGAAACCTTCGATTTTTATGCTGGGTTATGCCAAAGTTTGGTGTCAAATTATATCTTTGGGGAGTTGAAAATCAAATTTTACAATTTTTATTGGTTATGCTCAATAAGGTTACCTAAAGAGTTTAGAACCTTGAAGGAAAGGGAAATAATTAAACATGTGATGATTAATTATTCAACCAAGAATTACAAGAGTTGTAATCAGTAAAGATTTTACTCACCTTGAAAATGTAATTGTTGATGGTAGGGCCAAAGTTCGGTCAATTATTTCACGAATAAAGGGTCTTGGAATCACTTAAATTCAATTGGGATCAATTAATTATTGAATAAAGTGTTTTATTGTTACGTAATGAATGCGTTTATGGTACTTTAATTTTAATTAAACATAATTATTAAACTTTGCCTTATTTTGACATAGATGGGTAGCCGTAATCACAATGACAACAACGTTTACAATCTTCGACCATTCCTTGAGAAAGATAGGTTGACAGGGGATAACTCTTCCAACTTGGAAATAATGCTAAGGCTTGTTCTGAAATCAGAATGTAGAGAGGATGTCATTGACACCCCATTGCTAGGACCTCTGACAGAAAATACAACTGTGGCAGAGATCAAGAAGCACAAGGAAGCTCATGACAGAGCTATACCTATCACTTGCTTAATGATTGCTACCATGGAGCCTAGTCTTCAAAAGCGTTTTGAGGACCAGGATGCCTACTCGATCATGCAAGAACTCAACGCTTTGTTTAAGAAATAAGCTAGAGTTGAAAGGTATGAGCTCCATCGTGAGATTCAAAATGATCGGCCTAATTCAAAGTATAGAGAAACTGGGGCACCCATATAGTGATAATTTGGCAACAAACATCATTCTCCATTCACTGCCAGAAAGTTTCAATCAGTTTATCATGAATTTTAACATGACTGCCACTTCAAAGACTATGAATCAATTGCATGCAATGGTGGTAAGTGCTGAGAAACAAATCCCTAAGGAACCTAAGAAGGAAGTTTTTATGATTCAAAACGAAGAGGGGTTCAAGAAGAAAGGGCAAAAGGCTAATGCCAAGAGCAAGGCAGTTGCCAAGGATTTTGAAAATCCTAAGGTGACTCCAAAGCCCAAGGCTGCAAGTGAAAGTGAATGCTTTTATAGCAAGAAGAAGGGGTATTGGAAGCGAAATTGCAAGAAATACCTCAAGAAGAATAGAGCATCAACCTCGGGTATAATGTTATAAACATTTTAAATTTCACTTAGGTATGTGATACCAAGTTGAAGTGCTTAAGATTGAGATGTTACGCAGTAACTGCAAACAAGTGAAGCTAGAAAGGAAATGGAGCTTGAAGGTGCACTAGAAGTGTTTGAGTTGCCAAAAATAGCTTCATAGTTTTAAATTTTGATTAGTTTATCATGATTTTAGAACAATTTCTAGTTTTGATGAGACAATATTTCAGTTTTGTTAGAATACTGATTTGGTTTACTTGGCTTAGACAAGTGTTGATCCATGACCAAGGTAATAAATTCCTTTCATTTTGCTAAATATGAGTTTGTTTTGTTTTATAACATTGATATAAGTATATCACAAAAGTAAAATTTAGATGATTCAAAGTACACTTACTTATAACAAGTAAGGTTAGGTCACATTAACCATTTGCACATCCAAAGTTATGGATGGACTCTTATTCTTATATGATTATGAATCACTTGAGAATTAGAAGTCATGCTTGATAAGTTAGGATGACCAAGTTGCCTTTTTGCAGAAAGGGTAAAATAAGATAAAATGACCTTATGGAACTTATAAATATAATGTATATGGACCAATAAGTTCAAAATTAGCAAAGAGATTTAACTACTTCATTGCTTTTACTAACGATTTAAGTAAATATATTGATAATTACTTAATGAAGTAAAGCTTGGAAACATTTAAAATGTTAAAAATTCCAAAACAAAATGTAAAATCAGTTTTAGATAAACAATTTAACACCACAATATGATTGTTGTGATAAATATTTAACTCAAAAAGAATGATTATCTAAAGGGAATTGTTGAATTAATTCACAATCCAGAAACATTACAATTAAAGTGTATGTTTATGAAGACGGAATCAAACTTTGCTTGCCCTTGTTCGATCCAAGTTTTGAATGATTTACAAATATCATTTTGAGGATATGCATTAGAATAACAACAATTGTGAATATACTAAACAGAAACATAACCAAAGTAGTAGAAAAGATGTCATAAGAGTTATGATTTGGAAATGTTCCAAAAGTTATCTTTTCTAAACAGGATTAAGGGTTATAAAATCAACGTAAAATGTTTACAAAGATGACATAATGCACCCTTAATTAGAAAAATAGTTCTTCATGGGTTTTCTCATGGAAACTAAGAGGTATTATTCTTAAAATTGCGTAGAAACAAAATGTTTGTTGCTCGCGATAGTGTCTTTATAAAAAGAAATGTCTTCCTACAAAGCCAAGTGGGAGTAAAGTTAGATCTCAATGAGATTCAAGATAAGCAACAAATGAATGTGGATAACACTACATTAAAGACGAATGTGCATGAAATCAGCCAATTTGATAAAACATGTGTCGAAGTAAGCTAATTCAACTAGCGAGGCTTTTATTGTTCTACTAGAAAGAAAGTCTTCAAAGAGTTGAAGAGAATAATTCTATTGTCGCTCATTCAATTCGTAGGTTACTTAGTATTAAAACAAACAGTTTGTTGGAATTCTAGTGAAAGATGGATTCTAAAATTTTCTTATTAGAACGGTTAGAATCCATGCCCTACAAGCAAGTTTTGGATAAGTGCCAACTCAGGAAATGGCTTAAAGCCATAAAATCCAGTATGGACTCCATGTTTGTAAAGATGTGTTAGCCCATAATAGTCTTACAAATAGGGTCAAACATATTAGTTGAGTAAGCCTATTCAGGTTATTCTAGTTATGGATATTAAAATCACCTTCATGAAATGTTCTTGATGGTGAACATGTATATGATACGACCTAAGAGTTTTGAAATCAAAAAATTCCTAGAAAGTTTTGCAAACTTCAGAAATTCATTTATGGATTGAAGTAAGAAACCATTCGTTTTTTATTAAGCAACCAAACAGTTTGATTTCCTTAATAGAACGAAAGAATTCTTGTAGAGACAAGAAGTTTAGTGAGAGCAATTGGTCTTCTTAGTCTTGTATGTAGTTGACATACAATTTATATAAAATGTGATATCAATGCTTGAATAAGTCAAGCAGTGGTTAGAAAGATTGTTTCTATATGAGAGACTTAGGAGATGTTGAGTACATATTGGGAATCAAAATCCACAAAGTGAATCTTGAATAATGATTGGACCTAATCAAGAAACTTATGTTGATAAGGTTCTTGACAAGTTCAAGATGTAAGATTCTAAGATAGAATGTCTTCCCATGTCTCACGGAACTACCCTTAGTAAAACTCAGTGCCTTTAAAAACTAATAGAGTTGATTTGTAAAAGTAGTGTACCTTATGCTTCTGCAAAAGGATCCATTACTTGTGCCATGAAATGTACAAAGCAAGATGTTGCATATGACTTGTGCATATGTAGCAGGTTTTAAGCAAATTCAAAATAAGCATACGAAGAATTACCAAGAACATATACTTGAGTACTTGAGAAACACTAAAAGGAATTCTTCTAACTATTGTGTTATAAGGTAATTTAACCAAGTTGTCAAAAGTTTACACGAATGCAAGTTTTCCAAACAGGAAAGATGATTCTAGATTGTGATCTAAATGCGATTTTGTGTCTGGATGGAAAAAAACAGTGAGCTTGAAGAGTTCAAAACACAACACTGTTACATACTCAATGTCAGAATATGTGTATTAAACTATAATAAGATAGTTAGAGAGGAAGTTCGGATAAAAATGTCATGTGACTATGAGGTCATCTTTGCCCAAGAACAAAGGAGCCAAGGTCACATCACAAATCCAAACTTATAGATATGAGGTATCACCTAGATTATGAGATCATTGACCGACGGAAGGTCATGTTCTGCATAGTTTTATTATGAGTGAGAAATAACTAAACCCCTTCCATGGAAAAAGGTATGAGAGTCATATTAAAGTCTTAATATTGAAGCAAGTTATGTAATTTAAGTTGTGAAGGTTTTGAGAAAACATATTACATGAGAAATGCATCAATTTGCAGAATTATGTTTAAAATAGAAATTATTATTTCTCTAATTTAATTATGGATTTTGAAATTAAATAAAATGTCCAATTATAATTATGAATTGATAGGCTCATCAGGTTGATGACCTGGTGAATTGAAACCCCATAGGTGAACAAAATTCAGATATTATTTAAGTTCCTAGTTCGAGATCATTAAAGTGGACATAAATGATTTCAATAAATGGACTAGCATGTAAGATTGATTGGATAACGCATTTTCATGGGTTATAGGGGCATAGTGATTCTTGGTCAATCACTTGGATATGCATGAATGATGCATGATCAAACTATTGACCTACTTTAAAGTTCAAGTATAGAGCTTCCGTATATATTAGTGTATTCCTTTGTTATGAGTGGAACATAGATTTCATTCAATGGATGTCATGACTATGGTACACTCAAATGTCTAGC
This sequence comes from Chenopodium quinoa, assembly GCF_001683475.1. Classification (NCBI taxonomy): domain Eukaryota; kingdom Viridiplantae; phylum Streptophyta; class Magnoliopsida; order Caryophyllales; family Amaranthaceae; genus Chenopodium; species Chenopodium quinoa. Next base: position 1,271,244 of record NW_018745063.1, read on the forward strand.
CATAATTGGAGATTATAAAGGGTGTTTCCTTGTTATTTCAGAAGTTGAATGGGAGGCTTGTTACCACAAGATTGGATATAGTCTACCTATTAAATTAGGAAATGTGACATGGCCGCTTGAAAAGGGAGAATTCAGAAAATATGTGGTCGCATTTAAGTGCATTACACAATATTCATTTGGTTTTGTAATTCTAACTAAGTTTTCAAGAAACGATTTGTAGATTAATATGATCTCGACATGTGATGTAATCATATTATCAAATCGAACATATATTGACTTAAGGAATTTTTATATTGCACCCTTATCTCAGACAAGTGGGAAATTGAAGGAGTTATGTCTTTGTTGTGTGCAATTACTAGATATATAAATGGATCAAATTATGGAGATAGTTAAGTTCGTTAATTTGGGTTGTCGTTTTTCCATAACTAGGGGTACTAACGATCTTTGGACTAGTAAAATAGGCTAAAGCCCATTTAGACGGGTCATATAAGGTCACACAAAGGGGTTAGATCGAGAATTAGAGGACGAGGCCCATCATGGGCCTCATCACTCTAGGTGGCCAGCCATATGGAGGATTAGAAGGTGTTTTGGGCTTCGTGCCCTAGTCTAATTATAAAGAGATTATAAGTAGACTAGGTTCCTAGGTTTGCATGTATGCAGTTTTACTGATCTTTTGATCAAAACCCTAATTAGAAAACACAAAACCCAACCCCTGACAAAGTCATCTCTCACAAGGCTCTCTCTTCCGGCACCGGGGGTGTCTTGTGGTGGTGGTTCGTGCGGTGGTCGGTTGTCCGTAAAGGTGGTGATCGCGGTTTTCCTCAATCACTCGACTAATCTAGTATTTGTGGACGACTCGTTCTAATCTCGTGGACTAAGTAGAGGATCAACGCTTGGGGCTCTATTCTCTCCCTGATTTACCTATCGAATAGCTTCGTGGAATTCACGCATCAAATGTTTGATTATGTGTCTTGTGTGTTATGCATGCGATTCTTGGTTTAGGTGCTTTATGAATATGATTCATGTTATTTTCGCTGCGTAGTACCTATAAACTCCTACAATCAGCCCCTCTACATCTTCTATGGTACGTATTGATGGTGTTGGACGATACTTGAGAGCCGTTCTCTATACCCTTTGGAGAGCTTGGAGCCGGGCTATTGGACCGTGTTTACGTCCCACATGAATATTTCTTGGATTGACGACCCTTCTCGATTGAGTAGTCCATCAATCTCTCAGCCGCACACATAGCAGCAGCGAGGGTATTAATCTTCTGCCTTAAAATCACTCGCTGCGCCCATTCCTTTAACCCAATGACAAAGTTGAACACATGATCTTTCTCGTTCATGCCTATGATATCTAACATTATCGTCGAGTATTCCTTCACATAGTTGATAAGTGACTTTTATGTCAATTTTAGGGTATTTATTGAGTCGTTTTCAGGCTTATTTTCCAATAATTTAACCCTTTTTATCCTTTATTTCTTTTATTTTCTTATTCTCGTCTTTTGTCTTTTATTTGAGTGCTTTGGTAGTTTTTAGTGTTTTTAGTTTATGTTTATAGTTTTTAGTTAATATTTCTCTTTTTACTTGTTTACTTATTTATTATAGTTTCGTATTTTATTTTATTTTACTTCGTTTTATTTTATTATTTTTAGTCTTTGTCTCGTTTCTCCCTCGTGTTTGTTTTTTGTTGTAGGTGTTTTCGAGTCCATGGTCGAATTTCAAGTTCAAATCAAGTTCAAGGTCTGAGGTTTAAGGCAAATGCACAATGCTCCATGCTACTAATTGCCCTCTTGCTAGCTGCTTACCATACACCACACCATTCTTAACCTCCACCACACACTCTCCTCATCACCTCCCCTACTCCCTCAATTTACAAACAACAATTATAGCAATAGCAGTAAACCAGCCATGCATTTCCACACCTCAATTCTACCACCATCACCAACCGGCAGAAATCACCACCGCAACAATCACTCCACAACAGCCCGCATCTAACCACAACACAACCACCACAATCCCCTGCTCCCTCACGCACTCCAACCATCAATCACCACCAAACCACTCGCAACCACCTCCAACCATATTCACTCCAATTCATATTCATTCACCGCCGCAACCAATACACCACCACACAACGCCAACAACAACAGTAGCGATAGCCTCTCCAATCACCAATCGCAACAGCACCAAAGTAGCAAAACCGCAGCAGCGAGGAGCAACCTAGGCCGCCGCGGGCGCGTCCTCTTCTTCCGCGGGCGCGGCCCTGCGTTATTCCACCACTTGCAAATGTTTGGTAGATGCAGAGGAGATGCATAGCTGTGGTTGTTCCTTCGTGGGTCTTGAACCAACGGCTGTGATTGATTGCTGGTTGATGAAGATGGTGACGATGATGCGTGATGGGGATTGAATTAGAGCAGCCACGAAATGAAGATGGGGAATTTGGGGGTCTGATTCAATTTTTGGGGGGTTCTTCTTTTTTTTTTGGGGGGGGGGGAAGATGCATAGATTAAATCAAAGTATCATTATTTGTTACATGACCAAAAACATAAGCTGGGACATCACCTGCAGAATTAAAGTTAGAGTTTACAGAGTTTGAGCATTTCTCGCTCTCAAAAGCTGCATTACAACATGGAGGAGGAAGATAAAAAAAACTACATTGCTGTATAATCTCCATATTACATCATGCATCTTTCGCAATACAGTCAGCTACAACATTCCTTCCACGGTCCTCAAAGAGCAACTCCAAATGGGGCAGCTCCCTTAGAAGGTCCCTACATTTTACAACTTAGTTAGGAATATTTTCCATTATTGTTTCTTCTTTTATCTCCTCAACAGCTCTCTTTGAATCTGAGCAAAGAATGACATGTTTCCATTCTTTTTCTTTTATCCAAACTAGACTAAGCTCAATTGCTTTTAGCTCAGCATGGAGAATGGAGGGTGAGTAACCTTTCCATTAAAAACCCTCGATCCAATTTCCTCTATGGTCTCTACAGACAGCACCCACACCTACTTCTTTGGAAGCTTGGCTATAAGAAGCATCACATTTCACTTTAATGGAAGGATAAGTTGGAGGAGACCAAGCACTTACGCAGGGCTTTTGGCTTTCTAAAATTTTTCTTGAAAAGAAGCATTCAGAAGCAGCCCATATGCTTTGGTGTATTGATTTCTTGAGAAGGATTTTCTTTTTTGAAATGATCCATGAGTTTCTTCTCAGACAAATGTTCCACAGGATGAAAGAAAACAAAGTATTCCAAGGGAAATTGTTAGAGAGTTGGTCTTGTTGGGGTTTGGTGAGTCCGACTCACCGCAGAAACAAACCCCGACCCAAGGAACCACTCGCAATAATTAAAATCATAAAGCATAAATAAATAATCACAAAGAAAAGATAACGAATCTTACCCTCGAAGCGAGCTTCGCCCAAAAACCGGGGCTCTTACTTGAAAGCTACGAGCACGTCAAGCGCCGCGCCTCCGACGGTATCCACCCACAAAAAGGAGAACACAACTTTAAGGTCTACTACTGGGGGTTAGCAAGGTCCTACAACCCGAGTGTTTTATGAGTTTAAGAGTTTTTCCAAAATTATGGAATGCTCTTTTTAACTCCCACTCAAGCATCATTTCCAATGCCCAAAGTTGGGTATTTATAGGGAATGATGGGAGTATGAAAATCTCTCCCATCAATGTGGGACAATGAGATTTTCACATTTTATTTTAAAGCTAAAATAAAATTATTAAGCAAACTAGTAATAAATCAACAAGTGTCAAGTATACATGAGAGAGTAGGTGAGGACCACTTGGAGATGGGGACCAAACTTGCTCCCCACTCTCTCCCTCACCTTGCGACACATGGCAACCCCACTTGGGCACCAAGGCACCCCAAGTGTGGGCTTCTCGCTGATGCCACACCTACGGCCTAACAGGCCACACACATGTGTGCTGGCTGCTTGGTCGAGGCCTGTTGCTACCAAGCCACGCACCAACATGCGGGCTGCTGGCCATGGCTTGCTAGCATGCCTCGCACATTTGTGCGGGCTGTTGGCCAGGCCTGCTGCTAGCAAGCCACACATGCTAGTGCGGGCTGCTGGCCGAGGCTGCTAGCAAGCCACACATGTGCGGGCTGCTGGCCAGCCTAGCTAGCCAAGGCGCGCTAGCACGCACCAGCCAGCCTAGGCTCGGCTTGATGCGCTTGCTAGCCACCTTGCTAGGCCATATACCCTTAGCACTCGGTTTTCTCGATGATAGGGGTATTTTGGTAATTTTGTTGATTTATTAGTAATTATCTTCGACTCGACTTCCGACGATCGATTTCGACGCTCTAAGCTCAAATTACCGACGTCTAAATATTTAACACTTAGGCGACGAATTAATTTCTTCCGAATTAATTCGTCGAGTTGGTTCGCATGTATTTGCTTGGGTGTGACCCGAAGGGTTCATTCAAGATTAAGCTGTAACATTAATTATATTAATATTACTAATCAGAAGCGGCCTCCACCCAGGAATTCCTATCACTTGACCTTACTGAATATATTAGCTTTATAATAATTCGGAACCCGCTATCAGAATAATACACTTGTTCAAAGGACACTATTCCTTTCAATCTCCCACTTGTCCTTCCGGACAAGTGTGCATTTAGTGTATAGCCCTTATCCTATGTCTCTTCACGTCTCTTAATGAACTACAGAGTAAGATTACTAGTCATCTCTGTTACGTCCAGAAGTGTTTCTCAAAATCCGAGTTTGACTGTCAATAAGCAGATGATTTCTAAAATCCATCTGAGCACGGCCATGCATTTTTCATAGTCTCGCTCTTCGAGAGGCCTTGTAAACAACAAGACATGTTCCATATTGTTAGTAGGGGGACATTTCCAGTCTTGTAATGTAGCTTCTCTTACTAAGAGGACTCACCCGCCCAATATCTGTCTTTATAATCCCCAGTTACGGCAGACGTTTGGCGGATGCCAAAGCGGACCAGTACTCAAACAAGAGATCTCCCACTACTCATGGTCAAAGGAAAAGAGTTACGATAGTAATAATGAGAAAATAATTATGACGATTTTTAAATCTCTTAAAGTATCCTCATAGGTCGATCCAGTATGGTTCTAAACCAATACATATGCAAATGATTTATATCCTCATAGCACAAGAAACGGTGCTATAAATCATACTACACACTAATCTCCGATGGTCATCAATCGTCCACAAAATATGACCTTGATTAGGGATAATTTTCGATTAAAATATTCAATGTTCACTTAATAGGTGTTTCTTTATCCAAGCCATTGACTTGATACCCTATTTTGAATATTTATTAAAATCGAATGGACTCATTATACTTTTTTTCCACTATGAAACTTCACAATGTTTCATCTTAGGATAAATGGTTTTTCCCAAATGTTTAAAGAGTAATACTCTTCATAAAACATTCATATAAATCACACCCATATTTGATATGCTTGATTTCTTTCATGCAATTATGAATGTTGTCGTTCACTTATTGCAAAGGTTTAGTTAAAATTACTTTGCAAATCTTAGCATCTTCATTATCCACCATTTCCATAATAAGATGATAAAATTTTGAGACTGTTAATGGATTACATGTAATTCAGGATTTATTGTCCAAGCAATGTCTCCCACTTATTTTCATGATTTGACACCTTCTACTTGACAACCTACAATCATTAATGTTCAACAACGAACCTTTCCATTTAACATCTATATTATTATTGCCTTTAAGGCAACAATATTCTCAACATATATTTTAGTAGACTCCCCGATGATGCCTTGCTTGGGTTTTACTCCAAGCGACTCACAACGATTTGGGATACCTTAATCAATTGTGATCATGGAAATTTTCCTTATATTTTCGCACATTTTACATGGATGGACATCCATGTTACCATTCTCAAGCGACGACACTTCTTGCCTCGTGCTTATAAATGGCTTCCTTGCTAAGGATTTAATCCTTGTTAAGGTTTGTGCTTGCAACATCAAAACTCAAATTATATTTGTTTCCATGCGTCAAGAACTCATCCAACTACTTATCTAAGTTCTTTGGATGTTCTTGACTATAATCTAATGATCTAATACTTAGATTAATGTCGATTGGTATTACATACGTACTTCACATGCTCTAAGCATGTAAGTCATCTGACGATCCCATATCATAAACTTACATGATGGATTTAATTCTAGAATGATTCTCAATTTTATTCCATCCATGTAACATTTAGCTCATACAGTTACACTGAGTCTTGCCAAATTGTTCGCTATATGATGTGGTTGAAAGTCTCCTACTAGAGTCTTTCTCGTTTGACTTGGTACTTAGCCTAGCTTATACATAGGTCAAACATTTACTTAGCTTCATACATATGGGTTGAAAGCCTTTCAAAGTCCTTCATGTTTAACATGGTAATTTCTTTTACTCATTTAAACATTTAATTAAGTCTATATCATAGAACTTAATTCCCAACATGTACTAAGTATCGTCTTTAGCTCGGTCCATTGTCGAAAATACTTTCAAATCTAAAAATTTATCATTTGATGGTTGTTTCACAATAGAGTTCGTAAACTTCTTGTTTGACCATTACTTTTTCTCCCACTAAACTTCTTGTTCATCAGAATTTCTATGTTTCTCCATAAGTCAATCCTCTAATTAACTTTATGAGAAAACACGTTCCAATTCCTTCATGCAATGCTTCCTTTAATCCTATGACGGATTCCATGTGCTTGCTTTCAAATCTAGCATTATTTAGATTTTCAAAAACCCTTAGACTATTCCATATACACTTCCAAAATCCTATTTTGTGTAGGCGGTTTTTGTATCTATTTTTCCATATTTCATATGCGCAATTTTTCTAGATCAATCACGAAAAGACTTGAGCATTCCGATTGGTGAATGGCATTTTATTAAAATCAACTCCTTGAAATTAATTATATCCTTTACAACCAATCTAGCTATGTATGCATATACATTTCCACATTTGTTAGTTTTCTCCTTGAAAAATTATTTGCAATCGATGGGTCTTTCACCTTTCATGCAAATTAATCAAGTTTCAAACATGATTTTCAAACATGGAGTCTATTTTGGATTTTCATGGCTTTTAACCATTATTCGGAATTTGGATTTGTCGTAGCTATCTTACAAGACATTATTCCTTTACTATCTAATAGTAAATAGTATGCTTGTAATCTTAGGTTTGTTTCTAAATTAATAGAAAATTTATAGGATTCAATCCAAGCCTTTGGTGAATTCTATACCTATACGGGGCATCAAACACTGAGTTTTAAGGCGCTTTCAAAGCCCTTTTATTATGTTGATCTTACTCCAACAACTTTAATGTTTTGTGAGTAATGAATTCTCTTTTAAGGCACTTGTAAAGTCCTTCTGAGTATTATTGATCAAGCATTATCACGAAGTCCTTTAAGGTCTTCCGAGATTCTCAGTTCTAGTTTGTTGCTAAGATCGATGGTCATCGATTTCATTTTCCTCCCACTTGTCGTTTTGGAAACGTGTTACTTTTCAGAAAGACACTACTTAGAGCAACAAACAATTTTTGTTCTCAATTAGGATGTGGAGGTAATACCCGTAGTCTCACTTGAATGCTTAGAAAGAGACATGTATATTGTCTTTGGGTAAAAGTTCGTTGTGAAACAAACAGTTAGCTCCTACTTGAGCTATCTTAGTCTTTATTGAGCCATTCAGCTCCCACTGAGTCACCTAGCTCCCACTGAGCCACTTTGCTCCCACTGAGCTAGTGAACTCCCAATGAGACTAAGAGCCTTAGACATACACTTGAAAATAATTTTAGAAGTTATTTCTATCCATAACTGAATATGGTGTCCTTTCTTAGCTTCGACACATTGTTTAGTGTAACATTAGTCATTTGTGCAAATCTTTAAGAACTTTATAGGAAGGGTTGTGAACCATCATTGTTCGAGTCATTTTCAAATGACACCGAGGTCTCCATGAAGACACACTATTTTCTTTGTGGAGTTATTTATGAAAATGTCCATTCATAACTTTGAGATAGTCACGCTTGGCTCAAGAAAACATCGCTCGATCTAATCTAGACGTTTTGATATCTTGCCAAGTCGATTCTGTACTTCACTTAACTCTTGAGCTACTCAAGTCAAGTTTGTTCACATTTGATGAATATAGCCATATCCTTTCAAATTCTTTGTGAAACGTTGAAGTAATTGAATCCTCTTTAGCCTTCGGAGTCAACTATCTATACCAAGAACAATAGCTCTCTGTTTTGTCGGTTTCAACAAGTAAGACTTGCTTGTCTTAGAACGATTCCAAATCAAGAAACTATCAAGAGCCTATTTAATAGAGCCTTGAGTACGTTCTTGTCGATGTGACATTGCTAAAGATGTTTGGAACGCAAATCAAGCCCATGACTTGAACTTAGTGAGTTTATCATGTTAGAGAAATGTTTGTTTATAATCAAGCATTCTTAACTCAACGCTTGGATAACCATCCCATTCAAATAAATCTCGCAACTATTGGTCATTACTTTGAATGTGAGTCTTTCCGTGTGTAGACGGATCAGATGCTGATTATGGAATATAAAAACCATTACTTGTTCCAGCCTTTGGCTGAAAAGGTCTTTAAACAAAACATACGACCTTACAACTGATGTAGCTCTTCTTGCTTCATTCTAAGCTTGTAAGTCAATAACTTAGCTTAACTTCAATAGTTTGAGGTCACTCACATAGTGGAACACTCAAGCAGTATCCGATACTTGTGAAGATAACGAATTGCTAAGTTAACTACAATAACATGAACTCATGAGTTGAAATGAAATCTAATTCCTTTTCTTCGTTCCTTCTTTCCTATATTTCTTATCATACAATATCTCATAATCTTACTTTAAGAATCATTTCATTAAGTACCTTGACTCTTATACTTTGTTAGGCATTTTCAAGCACCTAGTGCGCCATTTAAACAAAGTTTCATCTTTTCCATTAATTCTTACTCGAATTACTACATCAATGAGTCCTACTCAATTGTGATGCGAAAAGATACGTTGGTTGTCAAACATTGACAATCTTGAGTTTGCGACTCAATACCTCATGTTTTATCAAAACTACCTAGTATTTTGAATACATGATGTCTAACCGTCCTTTCGGACTTAATTATAAAAGTCATTCATGAGAATTGTATTTTAGAAATTCTTTTCCTTTCTTTGAGAACTATTCTCAAGGATTTCCTTTACCGATCATGGAAACAATATTATTTGATTTAGAATACTATTAATATAAGTGCTAAGTATAACCATTTATCAAGAACATAATAAGTTTGAAATTTAATAGCATTCATGCAAACTTCAATCTTATTAAATGTCTTATTTACGCATAATAATTGTCCCTATTTGGCGAAAATAAGGCGATTCCAAGATCCGAAGAAACAAAGAGTGGTTAAGCATGCTTTGGCTTGTCTTAAACACTCAATATTCTAGGGTAAACATTGCCCTGCTAATGGCTCTAAGCCACTCTTGGTTAGACAATCGTCGCATCTAATGCATCTTTGACGATGTGTCTCTTTTTCCACGGTATATGAGGACTCCTCACCCATACCGATGAGTTGAACCAAAACCAACGTGCACACCCGGTGTGCCTTATGCCCCTTGGAGAAGTGATGGCACCTCGCTTTGGCGTAGCCTACCATCACTCTCGTTCGATTAGTAAGTGTTGTTTTGGAAAGGCAAGTTTGACTCAATATTATTAGGGACCTAGGATTTCTATGTTGGTTGATTTAAGTGAACTTAACTATTCATCGCAACATCAAGAAAACCTAAACATGCATCTAACGAATAATTCACACATATATATAAGCATAAAATATAAAGCGAAATTATAGATGCATATTGGCAACTAGCATGACCCCTTGAGATTTTCATATCTTCAAAAGGTCTTCATTTACAATTCAAGGCTTTGTCTTCCAAGATACGCTGTCTCCAAGACTTAACCAAACTATGCAAAAACTAGTGTCTACAACTAGGAATGATCTAAATATTAAAGGACAAAAATACTTAACGGTGCGTAAACCGTATTTAGATTTAAAAAAATACATAACGGCACGTAGTCCGTATTTTCTATCCTATTCAGGTCCCACTAGTTGCCATTTCATAAAACCTGTGAGAGAGAATATATATATTCCATTCATCCATTCACTATTTGTGAATGGACCATGCAGTTTAAAAATTAAAACAAAGTAAAATGCATTTAAGCAACGCGCGCACTAGTAACTAATCTAGGTGGTTAATCCGATTAACACGCCTAATTAAAACCAGTCAAAGTTGTTTAACCGATTATATAATTCACGTCGTTAATAATTGAAGCTCCCACTAAATTCCGCATTTCCTTAATTAATCTAATTAATTAAGTCTGTAGCACCCAAACTTGTTAAAATGTAATTTTGCCAATGCCGCTCAAAACCGAGGCCTAGACTCCCAAAATTTTAATTAAAATAAACAAAATTAATTAAAATAAATATAACGGCAAAATAAGCAACATCAAGCCTACTACGGCTAACCACCTCACCGCACAAAGCATACGCACACGCCAAGACCACGAACACACGGCCCACGGCACACGACCGCGAGCTGCTGCCACGGCACAGCCGCGCGTGGCTAATGCAGCCCGCACCTGCTGCCGCGCGTGTGCTGCTGCCTTGCGTAGCTGCTGCCGCGCGTGTGGCCGCAAGTATGGCGGTGCTGCCACCTTGGCAGCCACATATGGGCTGCTATGCAGCCCGGCTCGCCAACGTGATGCAATGCCTCGTTTTGCGTGCCACGACCTCGGGATTTGATCCCTTTTCGCGAGACAACAATAATTAATTCTAAATTAATTTTAGAACTAATTTAGAGAGAAAAATAAAATTTTAAACAAGTCTAACTTAATAAAATTTTCAAAGTGCAAATAACCAAAATAATTCCAATAACCATTCTTAATTAAATTGGTTTAGCTTGGTGCAACATGAAATTGAGGCAATTTCTCACTTTCAATTTAATCAATTTAAATTAAACTTGAGAATTTGACAAAGTAAAGGAAGTTGGAAAAATATGAACTTTAATGTTCAAATGAAAATTCCAACATCTAAATTTTGTGAATCCTTGAAAATTGTATCTTCCAACATGAAGATAACCATATTTCTAACACAAAAATCGAAACTTTATGTTTAACACAAAATAACATGGAATTTAGTGGTTTTTAAAGTTTCAATCACTTATCACAAATAAAGATTGAATCTTTAACACTTAGGAAGCCTCAAAAATAAAACTTTCACACTAAAAGCAATTAGTTTGCAATTATGTGAAAATAAATTAACCTTTAAGCATCAAATACTACCAAGTAAGTGTGCTTTAAGGGGACATAAAAATGTAGAAAATAATGCAAATAGTCAACCATATAATCAACTATTTATGCCATTAATTTCAAGGTTAGAAAAAACTTAAAATTTTTCGTCAAAAACGAAAAAACCCCTCGAAAAAGGCATTTCTAGTTAGAATTTGGCTAAAATCATAGCTCCCTCTAAGGATAGAAACCTTTCCAGAATACGTTTTCCACCCAAAATTCACTAGTCTTGAGCGAAAATCTGGGTTCTGGGCCAAAATCGACATTAAAAACGGGATTAAAATAAATAAATCGAGCTACTAATCTAATTAGCATTAAACCAGAAAATGAAGCCAAAATAAACCTTGAAAAATATGATTATAAAAATAAACGAGCGGGGCTCCGATACCGCTATTGGGGTTTGGTGAGTCCGACGCACCACGGAAACAAACCCCGACCCAAGGAACCACTCGCAATAATTAAAATCATAAAGCATAAATAAATAATAACAAAGAAAAGATAACGAATCTTACCCTCGAAGCGAGCTTCGCCCAAAAACCGGGGCTCTTACTTGAAAGCTACGAGCACGTCAAGCGCCGCGCCTCCGACGGTATCCACCCACAAAAAGGCGAACACAACTTTAAGGTCTACTACCTGGGGGTTAGCGAGGTTCGACCAAAACCCGAATGTTATATGAGTTTAAGAGTTTTCCCAAAATTATGGAATGCTCTTTTTAACTCCCACTCAAGCATCATTTCCAATGCCCAAAGTTGGGTATTTATAGGGAATGATGGGAGTATGAAAATCTCTCCCGTCAGTGGGGTACAATGAGATTTTCACATTTTATTTTAAAGCTAAAATAAAATTATTAAGCAAACTAGTAATAAATCAACAAGTGTCAAGCATACATGAGAGAGTAGGTGAGGACCACTTGGAGAAGGGGACCAAACTTGCTCCCCACTCTCTCCCTCACCTTGCGCCACATGGCAACCCCACTTGGGCACCAAGGCACCCCAAGTGTGGGCTGCTCGCTGCTGCCACACCTACCGCCCAACAGGCCACGCATATGTGTGCTGGCTGCTTGGTCGAGGCCTGCTGCTAGCAAGCCACGCACCAACATGCGGGCTGCTAGCCATGGCCTGCTAGCAAGCCACGCATGCTAGTGCGGGCTGCTGGCCGAGGCTGCTAGCACGCCACGCACATTTGTGTTGGCTGCTACCCAAGGCCTGCTAGCATGCCACGCACACATGTGCGGGCTGCTGGCCAGCCTAGCTAGCCAAGGCGCGCTAGCACGAACCAGCCAGCCTAGGCTCGGCTTGGTGCGCTTGCTAGCTACCTTACTAGGCTATATACCCTTAGCACTCGGTTTTCTCGATGCTAGGGGTATTTTGGTAATTTTGTTGATTTATTAGTAATTATCTTCGACTCGACTTCCGACGATCGGTTTCGACGCTCTAAGCTCGAATTACCGACGTCTAAATATTTAACACTCGGGCGACGAATTTTAATTTCTTCCGAATTAATTCGTTGAGTTGGTTCGCATGTATTTCCTTGGGTGTGACCCGAAGGGATCATTCAAGATTAAGTTGTACATTAATTATATTAATATTACTCATTGGAAGCGGCCTCCACCCAGGCATTCCGATCACTTGAACTTACTTAATATATTAGCTTTCTAATAATTCTGAACCCGCTATCAGAATAATACACTTGTTCGAAGGACATTATTCCTTTTAGGTCTAACTACTTGAGATTTAATAAAAGCCAATTTTTCCAAGAAGACAAATGGTTTAAAGGGGTTGGAGGAGGGATAGAGCTCCAAATTTCCCTTGCTCTAGTGCCATGGTAGAGATTCTGAGAATGTGGTTAGGGCAAAAAGGGCATTGAGAATTGATGTGAGAGATTCTGTGATGGAGATTGCAACCAGTAGGGAGTCTATCCCATATGAGTTGCCATAAGAAGACCTTTATCTTTGGGAATGTGGTTATTCTCCATATACATTCCCAATTAAAACCTGCAACCACATCTAATTCTGGGTTCAGAAGAGCTAGTCTGGCTTGAGAGGAGTCAAATTTGTTTTTGTAAGTCCAGGAAGAATAAGCACCGTCTTCTTCATTGTTTAGGGACACAGATTGCAGTGATTGAAAAAAAGAATCAGAAATATGGAAAGAGAGAAAGGCTTCCAGGAGTTGTTTGGAATGGATTTGAGAAAGGCATTGATAGAAGTCAATATTCTGTTTTTTGAAAGGAATTGGACCAAATAAGAACATTCTAAGAGATTTGTTTAGCAGCCATCTGTCTTGCCATACATTGATGGATTAACCATCCCCCACATTCCGTACTAGACTTTTCTCAAAGTGATACCAAGCCCAGCCTATGCCCTTCCACACCAGAGATCCCTTATTTAAAGGTGTTAGGATTCTCTTTCTGTCTATATATTTTTCTCTCGGAATTTTGGCAGCCCATCCTTTATTATTGTAGAGGGACTAGCAAAGCTTTGAAAGAGAGATGGTATTTATATGCTCATGCTTTGTGAACCCTAGTCCCCCCTCATCCTCTGGCTTACATAAATTATCCCAAGAGATCCAAGTAGTTTCTTACCCTCCCCAATCCCACCCCAGAAAAAATTTGAGCAAATAGAATCCAATTTTTTGCAAATATATTGAGGGAAGGGTAACACTTGCATGAAATATCTAGGGATGGATTGGAGGGTGGATTGAATAAGGATTGCTCTTCCTGCTTTAGATAGCACTTTATCTTTCCAAGAAGCAAGTTTGCTTCTCACTTTGTCAATGAGAAATTATAGGTTTCTTTTTTTATTGTTTTTTTATTGAGAGAGGAAAACCAAGGTACTTACCAAGGTCATGGGTGGAAGTGACATTCAGTTCATTTTCAAATTCATCTATGGTGGCTTGGGGGTGTTCTTGGAGAATAGGAAAGAGCTTTTATGGTCATTCATTTTTTGGCCTGACATGCTGAAAAATTGAGAGAGGGTATTTGACAGGGATGAAAGGATTTTTGTATCAGTTTGGCCAAAAAGGAGGTGTGAAATAGAAGTTTTGCCACCCCTAAATCTAAAGGGGATCCACTTCTTCCTTTCACATTCCTTATGAATCATTCTATACAGGTATTCTAAATAGATAATGAAAAGGTAAGGAGACAATGGGTCTCCCTGCTTGAAGCCTCTAGTTGGGAAAAATGATTTTAAAGTTTTCCATTTATGAGGATGGAAGAAGAGACAGTGGTTACACAACTCATAATTAGTTCAACAAAATCTTGGTCAAAATTGAAGTATAACAAGCAATGTCTAATAAAAGACCATTCTAATCTATCGAATGCCTTCTATAAGTTAATTTTGAGAGCAAATAACCCCTTCCTGCCTTTTTTTTCTTTTGTCCATGGTCTGAATTATTTCATAAGAAATTATGAAGTTTATATCAGTTCCTCTACCAGGTAGGAAACTATTTTGGTTGGGTGAAATGATTGCTTCAAGCTTTGGTCGAATTATATTAACAAGAATCTTAGAAAGAAACTTGTAGGAAGAGTTTACATGATCTGAATTATTTCAGAAGCAATTATAAAGTTTATATCAGAGGTAGGAAACTTTTTTGGTTGGGTGAAATGATTGCTTCAATCTTTGGAAGAATCTTAGATAGGAACTTGTAGGAAGAGTTTACATGGTTTGAATTATTTCAGAAGCAATTATGAAGTTTATATCAGTTCCTCTACCAGGTAGGAAGCTGTTTTGGTTGGGTGAAATGATTGCTTCAAGCTTTGGTCGAATTCTATTCACAAGAATCTTAGATAGGAACTTGTAGGAAGAGTTTACAAGGCTAATGGGATGAAAGCTGGAAATTTTTGTAGGGTTCTCAATTTTTGGAATCAAACAAATTATGGTCTTATTGATGGATGGAGGAACAAATTTTGAAGAGAAGATAGAAGAAATGAGTTGAAAACAATCTTGATGGATGTCCTCCCAGAAATGTTGGAAGAAGAAGGAGTGGAAGCCATCCTCTCCTAGAGCTTGAAGATGCCCCAGAGAGAAGACAGCTGCCCTGACTTCCATAAGGGAAGGCACAGATATGATGGGTGGATATGGGAACAGGGGGAAGAGAGATAGGCTCAGAAGTGAAAAGGTTTGAAAATAAAGTCACAATGTGATCATGAATCAGAGTTGGATCTGACAGCCATTCACCAACATCATTCTTTAGAGATAAAATCTTGTTTTTCTTTTTTCGGATTGTGGCTGAATGGTAAAAAAAATTGAGTGTTTCTATCACCATTTATCAGCCAATCTGATCTTGAACGAGCAGCCCAAAACATTTCCTCTTGTTCTAGTAAGATATTAATCTCTTCATTCAAAGAGTTTTCTAGTTCAAAGAGGAAAGTGCTGTTGGGATTTCGCTCAAGAGCTTTTTGGGCCTTATCAATTCTGGCCCTTATAACTTTTATTTTTTTATGGACTAACCCAAAAACATCTGTATCCTAACAAGACAGACTTGTAAAAAGAGATTTTAGCTTTGAAGTAAAATTATCTTGGATCACAGCCCATTCATTCTTGATAAACGGGTCAAACTCCGGATCGGACATCCACATGGGTTCGAATCTAAAAGACTTTACACCCGGAGTTTTGATCAGTTTTGCAGGCTCAAGAAGGACCGGTTGTGATCCAAAGACAGTCTTGGTAGGCTCTTGACTACCGCTTTCGAAAATTGGCGGATCCAAGTATGGGTAGCCCAGAACCTATCAAGACACTCGAAAATTGGATTTTTTTTTCTTTTGTTTAACCACGTATATATATGTCCTGTAAATCCTAGATCCACAAGATTACAAATATCCATGGTTTCTTTGAAGCAATTCATGTGATTTAACGGGTGTGGGTTACCCTCCCCCCCATTTCTTATGTTGATGACAAATCTCATTGAAATCCCCACAAACTACCCAAGGCATATCAATTGATTTTCCTAAATGAATTATATCACTCCACATATCCAATCTAGCTTTAAATTTTGTACTTGCATAAAGCAAAGAAAGGAAAAATTTTGTAGTATTTCTCACCTGAACAACGGCGTGAATAGCTCGAGGTTCTTTCGCCACCAACACAATTTTGTTCACTCCAGAGTTCCAGAGAATGAGGATGCCCCCTGATAATCCCATCGGATCAACCACCTCAAAAGAGTTGAAAGGCATATTATCCATAATTTCCTCGACCCCCGATTTGTGAACCTTGTTTTTCCCCTTTTTGAAGTTTTTCCTTTTTTTTTTTTTTTTTTTGGTTTTTAGTTTTGTTATTTAATTATTTTGATTAGTTTTATTTCTCTTTTCTTTTATTTTATTTAAGCCTTGTAATATAAATACCCATTTTTTGGTTAATACTCTCCTAACTTTTAATTATCTCTTTTATTTTATCTCACTTAGGGTTAGACTAGGATCCTCTCTCTCTAGTTTAGGAGTAGTTTTAGAGAGAGAAAGATTGGATTTTTCATGGAGTTTTGTGAGGTTGAAGAAGAACTTATGGATTTTCTTCTCATATATTCAATGAGTCTTCCTAACATTCTCTCACCTTTATTGCTTTCATTTATTCTTGTTTTTTCTTATTTGTTTGTTTATTTGAGTATATTAATTAGTGTAGTTGTTTGATTCTTGTTTTTACTCTTGTTTTACCTTTTTTTCCTTGTTTTTTTTCATCATGTTAGCTTAGATTTTGTTCTAGGGAAATGGATAAAGGTTATGTTAATGAATTGAATGATTGATTGTGATTAGTATGAAATTGTTTCTTAATTATTGTGTATGGATGATGCTTGTATGGTTTGGATTCTTTCTAGCTAATTGATTATATGCTCTTTATTGCGCTTTCAATTAATTGTGCGTTAGTGAGTTAGTTAAGAGCCCTAAATTCTTCCATACCTTTGTTAGGCTAGTTGTACAAGAGTGAATTAGTTTAGTAGGATAATTTTCATGCTTAATTGTGCGAGAGTGAGTTAAATGTGTTGATTGTTCCAAAATGAGGTCATTTTCATCTAATTGTATGATGTTGTTGAATGCATTGATGTAATTGGATTCCACTTTCCTTAGTTATAGTTGTTTGCTCTAAGTAGTGTTTATTTGAATCTCTTTCTATCTCACAACCTTTCCTACTAGTCTAATTTGCATAAATTGATACACTTAGTCTTCGTGGTTCAACTCTTTACTTGCCAATAACTAGTTTAGTGTAGGTTTAGGAATTATAAATTTCTAATTTGGTTAGGGTTAGTAGTCCCAACGACCTACTTTCATCCTTTGATCAAATTTTGGCGTCGTTGCCGGGGACTAAAGCGTTCATTAGTTTGTGTTGATTAGATTAGCTAGGTTCTTGTATATTATTTGATTTTTATTTGCTTTTCTTTGTTCTTTGTATAAAAAAAGCATGCTTATCTTTTCCTCAATTTGATGGTGAACCCTTCTATGCTTACTTTGAAAGACCAGATGGTTTCCTTAGTTACCATGGGTGTTCTCTTAGCGATGCTTGTGGTATAGCTTATTAGGGCATGAATGAGTATACTAGGGGAATGGTTGAGGACATGAATAATGGTAGATTCCGTCAGTTTTCTATGCATGATGCTTAGAATTTCTTCACTTGGCTTGCTAGAGATTCTTATGATAGAGAATGTAATGTTTCTTGTTTTGATTCTCAATGTCAAGATTCTTTCATGAATTTTCTAGATGCTTCTAATGTGCCTCGTGATGATCCAAATATGCATGTTGACCCTTTTCTCTCTTATGCTCATTGTGATGAGGTTTGTGCTAATTTTGATGATATGCAATTTCATTTTGATCATGAACCTAAACCCGATAACATCGATGCCCAAATTCTTTCTCCAATGCAATATCTCACCCAACAACTTCAAGAGCTTAAAGAGGAACAAAAATTGAGAGAAGTGAGGCTTTCCCAAGTAATGAGTGTTAGGATTGATTTAGATGGATGTGAGGCACCTCACTTGGAGTGTGAGAGTGTTTTTTAGGATGATGTGGGCCAAGGGTGTGAAGGTGAGGGAAGATTTTCATGTGATGAGAGGATTTTGATCCTTTTCATTCCCTCTTTGAGCTTGAATTCCATCCTTCCCCTTATTCACCTTCTTTGAGAGCTTCCCTTGGTGAGGATGTGAGTGAGCCTTCTTCATGTTTGAATGAGGGAGTTCATGAGGATAATAATGGTGAGTTTGAGCTACCAAGAGAGATTGAGAGTCCCTTGAGTAGTGGTGGAGGAGTTGAGAATGATGAAAATATCGATTTCGAGGATTCCAAACCCCTTCCCCATCTTGTTGAGTCTACTTTGCATGCTTGTGACCCTTCTATCTATGAGTATTTGGACTCTTTTGAGGCTATTTCTAGTATATTCATTGACGAAATAACAAAGCATTATAGATTTTTGAGAAAGTTCATTGGCAATGCCTCATGGGAAAGGGATGAGTTTGAGAGAAACCTATATCCTTTCATGCATGGTTTAGATAATCTAGGATTTGAGGATCTTAAGGGAGTTGTTGTTCATCGTTGTGATAGAGAGGAGAATGAGGTTATTTCTCTTGGAGAGTTTTTGTTTGAGGGAGATATGAGTCATGAATGTTCATTTGAGGATTCTATGATTGATTTTCACGCCCTCATTGGTGATGTGAAGCTTTGTAAGACCATTGTATCTCCTGCCCTTCCTCATGTCCCTTTTTCAAAGAAATTTGACCACATCCCCTACTCTCCTATGTTCCTCCCCTCTTTTGTCTTAAAGCCTATTAAGGACCCTCTCTTATTTGTTGAGACTCTTCCTTTTCATCCTCTCATTATTTAGGAAATGGGTGCTTGTGCCACCCAAACTAGAGATCGTCACAAGCGAAGGGAAGATGTTTGAAGAATCGGACGATGAATCTATTATAGACTCTAGAGAAGCTGAAAATTTAGCCCTTGTGGCCATTACTGAGTCTTTATTTTCTAGTTCTAAGGACGAAGATCCCAAAAAGGATTCTTCTCTTGATGTACTCTCTTTTGATTTTAATAATATGAGCTTTATTTCCGAGTATATGCCTTCTCTTGAATCTATCGAATGCTATAACAATCAATCTAACGAAGACGATAACATTAATAAATTGGTTAAACTAATGAATGAACGAGAACAAAAGAACCCTATCGTTGAAGAAACTGAAATAGTTAATATAGGAACTAACGAAAATAAGAGTGAAGTCAAAATTAGCTTAACTCTAAATCTGGAAGAGCGATCGACCCTTATATCGGCGCTCAAAGAATTCGGAGACGTGTTTGTTTGGTCATACAAGGACATGCCTAGAATAGATAGGGAAATCGCGAAAAATACCATTCCCTTGAACCCTACTTCTAAACCAGTAAAACAAAAATTTCGACAAATGAAACCTGATGTCGCATTAAAAATAAAAAGAAGTACATAAACAGTTGGACGCCGGTTTTATTCGCGTATGTAATTACCCAGAATGGGTAGCGAACATCGTTCTAGTCCCTCAAAAGGATGGAAGAGTTTGCATGTGTGTCAACTTTAGGGATCTTAATAAAGCTAGCCCTAAGGACGATTTTCCTCTACCACATATTGATATATTAGTAGATAACACGGCTAAACATGCGATGTTATACTTTATGAATGGATACACATGTTACAACCAAATTTTAATGGCAAAAGAAGATGAAGAAAAGACAGGCTTTATTACCCCTTGGGGTACGTATTGCTACACAGTCATGACATTTGGTTTAAAAAATGCAGGAGCTACGTACCAAAGAACGGCTACGACTCTCTTGCACGATATGATGCATATAGAAATAGAAGTGTATGTGGATGATATGATCATAAAGTCCAAAAATAGAATGGGACATATAAAAGCTTTACGCAAATTTTTCACTCGCATAAAAGAATATAAAATGCGATTGAATCCAGAAAAATGCGCCTTCGGAGTAACTTCTGGCAAGTTACTCGGATACGTAGTAAGCACACGTGTCATCGAGATCGATCCCTCTAAAATAAAGGCAATTTTTGACATGCCTCCCCCTAAAATAGAAAAAGAAATTAGGGGACTCCTTTGCAAATTACAATACATTATTCGGTTAATCAACAAACTGACTATGACTTGTGAGCCAATATTTAAAAAATTGAAATAAGAGGAGAAACATGAATGGGACGATCAATGCCAAAAGGCCTTTTGAGAAAATCAAAGATTATCTCAAAAGTCCACCAATTTTAACACCACCAGTACCCAAAATACCTCTTAGGCTATACATTACAGTTAGAAACACAACCATAGGCGCCATGTTAGCACAAGAGGTAGAAAAAGTCGAACGTGCAATATATTACATAAGTAAGAAATTCATCCAATACGAAACAAAATATAGCACCTTGGAAAAGACAAGCCTACCATTAATGTGGGCAACCAAAAAGTTACGACATTATATGTTACCACACACTACTCATGTGATTTCTCAACAAAATCCGATAAAGTATTTGTTTGAACAACCACCCATACAAGGGAGGATATCTAAGTGGTTGGTGATGTTGGTTGAATTTGAGCTAAAATATATTCCTAAAAAATCAATGAAAGGAAAAGTAATTTCTTACTTTCTGGCGCAACATCCAATTCTAACAAGTCGTGCAGAAAATACTCATCTTCCGGATGAAGAGATTCTCATGACACAAGATGACAGATGGGTAATGTACTTCGACGGTGCGTCCAATCAAAAAGGATGTCGCGTAGGAGTGTTACTCATAAGTCTAGAGGGAGCACATACTCCAATCTCTGTTAAATTAGACTTAGAGGGTACTAATAACGCCGCAGAATGTGAAGCGTACATTACTGAACTAGAAGCAGCGGCTAGCATAGGTGTGAAAAAATTAGAGGTATATGGAGACTCCAGTTTGATTATAAATCATATATTGAAAAAATGGATAATAAAGAACTCCACAATGATATAATACCAAGCACACCTAGGCTCTCTCAACAATTTATTCACTTTACCGTGACATGTTAGGACTCATTAACTCATATCGTTGAGTACAACCAAAACCAACTTGCATACCCGGTATGCCTTACGCTCCTTGGAGAGGTAGTGATGCCTCGCTTTGGCGTAGCCCACCACTACCCTCGTTCGGTTGGTAAGTGTTGTTTTGGAATGACAAGTTTTACTCAATATCTTGGGAACTAGGGTTTCTATGTTGGTTAATTTAACTGAACTTAATTAATCATCACAACATACGAAATCTTAAACATGCATCTAACATATAATTCATATACATAAACATAAATATATCGAATAACATAAATAGAGATGCATTTGGCAAATAGCATGACCCCTTAAGATCTTCAAATTTTCAAAAGGTCTTCATTTGCAACTTCATGGTTTCGTCTTCCAAGACTTGACCAAAAATAAATGCAACCACTAATATCTACGATTAGGACTAATCTAAATATTAAGGTACAAAAATACTCAACGGTTCGCAGACCGTATTTAGATTTACAAAAATACATCACGGATCGTAGTCCGTATTTTTTATCCTAATCGAGCCCCTCAAGTTGCCGTTTCATAAAACCTGTGAGAGAATATACATTCCATTCATCCATTCACTATTTGTGAATAACCCATGCATTTTACAACGATAAACAAGTAACAATGCATAAACACGCGAGAACTAGTAAATAATCTAGGTGGTTAATCCAATTAACACGCCAAATTAAAACTATCAAAGTTGTTTTAACCAGTTATGTAAATAAGCGTAATTAATATTTGAAGCTCCCACTAAATTCCGCATCCAACTCAATTAAACCAATAAAGATTAAATCTTTAGTACTTGGAAGCCTCAAAGAACAATAATTTCAAACTTAATGCAATTAGTTTGCAATTATGTGAAAAATAAAACCAAGCTTTCAAACATAAATTACCACCAAGTAATCATACCTAAAGAGGTTTAAAATTGCATATAAAATATGTATTGAACCAATTACATAACCACCATAAAAATGAAATTAATTTTCAAGGTTAGAAAGACTAAAAAATTTTCGTCAAAACGAAAATCCCTCGAAAAGTGCATTTTTGGTCGTTTTTTTGGCTAAACACCGAGCCCCGAAAGGATAAAACCATTTCCAGAGCGCCTTTTCAACAAAAAATTCACTATTTTTAGGTCGAAATCTGGGTTCGGGGCTGAAGACAACTTTAATACGAGGTTAAAATAAATAAAACGAGCTACTTATCTAATTAGCGACTTAAAACAAGAAAAATTAAGCCATAAAAACACCTTGAAAAATATTATGATTTTAAAAATAAACGAGCGAGGCTCAGATACCGCTGTTACGGTTTGGTGAGTTCGACTCACCGCGGAAACAAACCCAAAACCAAGAATGCACTCGCAATAAATAAAACCATAATCATAAATAATTTAATCACAAGATTAAGATAAGATAACTACCTTTGGAGCGTGCTCTGCCCCAAACGGAAGGGGCTCTTACTTCGAAAGCACGACGGCCTCCAACGATTGTCCACCCACAACTCGACCACCGAAAACGGTCCAATGCCTTTGGGTTAGCGAGGCCCGACCAAAACCCGAGTGATTAATGAGTTCAAAGGTTTTTACAATGGTGATGCCTTTTCCAACTCTCACTCAAGTGATTTTCCCAATACCCCAACTTGGGTATTTATAGGGAAAAGCTAGAGAGTGAAAAGTTCTCCCATCAATGTGAGAGAATTTGATTTTCCCATTTTATTTTAAAGGTAAAATAAAATTAATAATCAAACTAGTAATAAATCAACAAGTGGCAAGCTCATGTGAGAGGTTAGGTGAGGACCAGTTGGAGGAGGGGGACCAAACTTGCTCCCCACTCCCTCTCCCAAAACCGGCAAACACATCACCTCACACTCATTTCACTTCGCGCCACGTGGCACCCACCCTTGGGCATCAAGGCACCTAAGGTGGGCTGCCTTGCCGTGGCTGCCCAGTAGACCCAGCAGCACTAGCCAGCGCGCAATTGCCCAGCCATGCTGCTGCTAGCTGCTGCGGCTGGCGCACTTTGCGTGCTAGCTACTGCGGCTTGTTACGACATGGATGCTGGCCAATGCGCGCACAAGGTAGCGCCCAGCAGCGATAGCACGCACTAGGTAGTGCCTAGTCTTGCGAAGCTAGCCTTGGTGTGCTAGCATGCACCAGCCAGCCTATGCTCGAATTGGTGCGCATGCTAGCCACCATGCTAGGTCATATGCCCCTAGAACTCGGTTTTCTCGGGGCATTCCGATGCTAGGGTTATTTTGGTCCTTGTTGATTTATTATTATTTTCATATCTAGTTTTCATTATTTTTCGACTTGACTTCCGACGTTCGGTTTCGACGCTCTAAGCTCGAATTCCCGACGTCTAAATATTAATTCCTCAGTTGACTTATTAATTAATCCATAATTAATTAGTCACTTCGGTTCGTTAGTTACTTGGGTGTGACCCGAAGGGTTCAGTTAAGATTAAGCTGTAATATTAATTATACATTAATATTACTAATCGGAAGCGGCCTCCACCCAGGCATTCCGATCACTTGACCTTACTGAATATATTAGCTTTCTAATAATTATGAACCCATTAACGGAATAGTACACTTATTTGAAGGACATCATTCCTTTCAATCCTAGCGCAAGTTATAGAGTTGCGCTGCTATGTGCAGCGCAACTAATGGTCTTGCGCGCAGCTTTATGGTAAGATTCGATTTTATCTTTTCCATATAATTTTCGAATAATTACAAATCTTCCGTAGCGCAACTCTGAAATTTGCGCGAGGTGTCGCGCGCAACTGAATTAGTTGCGCGCGGCAGCCTAGCGTTACTTTGTGAGATGCGCGCGGCTTATGTAGTGGCAACACTAAGATTTAACCTAGGAGCTCCTAAATCCGTCATTATTAGGGTTTAAGCACGGGCTTAAGCCTAATTATGATCGGGTTTAGTTAATTGGACCATTGTTTTGTCTTTTTCTTTAATTTGGGCTAGTTCTTTGTGTTTTGTGGATTAACCAGTTATCCATAAGTATTCTTCACTTCGATCCAACACGAAGATGGCTTTATTTATCATCATTGCACTTCCTGTCAGGACAGGAGGCCAAAAGTAGATGTCTATAGTTAGCCCCCACTTTGATCGAGTCTAGAATAGACGATGAACAAAGTAGTCAAGGAAAAAAATCCGAGACTCATTCTGCGAAGTTCTCTAAGGATAGGGAATCTTTCAATATTGTTTAAGGATGTCGAAATAATCCTCTACCTTTTAGTCCCGAGAGGTAGATCTCGCAAAGCTTAGGCTGAGTGAAATTTTACGCAACACCTATGTCGTATAATTTTGCGCCAGACGATACGCCATTTACATTTTAACGCTACATGAAAACGCCTTCCTTTTTGCTTTGGACGTAAAAAAGAAGAAAACCTAGACATTTGTAACGTCAGTACAGTAAAATGACAAACCTGTCTATGGGTGCTTTTACGTAAAGCACCACCACGGAACGTCTTAAGGCACTTTTACGAAAAATGTTCAAAACATATGCTTGGGGAAGGCACAAAGCACGGTGTACATGCAATATGATGCAAAAAACTAACAAAAAAGAAAGCAAACTACAATATGCAAAGCAATTACAAAGATTTTGATAATTTGTGCTCCATTACGTCTAACAACGAGAAAAAACCGTTCAAAAAATGATCAAACGGATAAAAATCAAAATCCCGGTCTTTTTGTGACTATTATTCGCGCGCAAGTCAGAATGTCGTGCTGGCCAGGCGCGCGCATCTTTCTGGGTTGCGCTGGTATGTCACGTGCAACATCTTAAGTTGCGCGCGACATTTATGTTAGTAAAGTGAAAAATCGCAAACGCGATATTCACTTCACCCTTTTCTCCTTCCTTTGCCATTTTCGACTCCTTCTCTCTAGAAAGCATGGTTTTTTGCAATTTTTTAAGCTAAAGGAAGCTAATTTCGTCCTCAATTCATATTTAACGTAATCCATTGTAAGTTTTTGGCTATAATTTTCTTTTTTTCGGCTGAATTCGAACGATTTTCGAATCATTAAACCCCAAATTTCGAAATTGGAGGTTTTCGATTTGGCTTATTTTTCTTGAAATTGTTCGCTCCATGTTGTTATGATATGTTTAAGGAGTGTTTTGCAACAAATATCATGAAAAATGGTTAAGTATTGAACCATGTATGAGCATTTCTTTGTTCAAGTTCGTTCTTTGCAATTCTACACGAATTTGGCTTGATTTTCTGTTATTTTGTTTTCCCATTTTGGTTATACTTGTTAATTATGCAACATTTGTAGTATTGGAACTAGCTTTCCTTCCGTAATTGAAATTTTTGAATCCGAAAAAATGGCGCAAAGTGTATACTTAGCCTAATTTTGCCATATTCGAATTCCAAAATTGTTGGGTAGACGATCATTATGTTATATTACTGTTATTCTTTTAGAATTAGTTGATTCTTTGAGATTTTGGAATATAATCTCTTTAATGCGTAGTTGAAACTGATATAGGATGGCTTTTGTGGGTGTCAAAAGCCCCCATTTACTGAGTTTATTGCAGGTATCGTAGCCCCCAAGAATGTGTGGCATTCGAATTTTGTGTTTTACTCTATCGGTAGCCGTTATGCTTCCGAAATGGGTCTAGAATACGTATATTAGTTTAGTTTAGGAAATAAAATAAACTAATTAAAGAAATTTTATCCGTCATAGCATGGACTCGCTTCTGTTTGTCGTTGCTAAGGAGGTTCTCGTTGGTCCGGAAGAGGCAGTTTGCCCTTGGAAGAGGGTAACCTGTCTTCGAGACGAGGTTCGAGAGCGACGCCTCGCAGCCGATCGACGTCGCCAAGAGGAGGTGGTTTGGGAGGCTCCTCCCAACTGGGACCTTAGAGCTTGTTTTGAGAGTTTTCCTAAGGTGGCAAAGGAGATTGTAGCACTTTTTGGGATTGACTCCCAGCGGGCGGCTCTTCGGGGTTTATCAAGCCAGTCTGCATCGTCAGCTTTCCTCCGTAGATTTCTGGAGTTTTGGTGGGATCCCACCAACACTTTCCACTATCCATGGGGAGAGATGACGGTTACCCCTTTCGATTTCTCCATGATTACGGGTTTTCCATTCGGAGGCGAGCCTCTAGTTATAAAGCTCGTAAAGGGGTCTAACCAGAGATTGCATGACCTTGCGGGGGACCGTCTTGCGTCGGCCCTTCACGTGTACGCGCAATCCTGTCCGTACTCGATTCTTGCCGACGAGTTGTCGGCTGACGAGCTTGACCGGCATTGTACACCTGAGCAGCTAGCTCGGATATACATTGCCCACGTTCTTTCCGTCACCATCTTGAGTGATCGAGGAGAGCGTTTCGCCATTGGGTACTTATTTTCCTCAGCGATTTGGGGCAAGTAGGTGACCTGAGTTGGGTGGAGGTGTCGTATGCCCGTATGCTTACAGCTATGGGCAAGGCGACCCAGGTCATGGATTCCGTGGAAGCTACTGAGGTACCTCGAATCTCGCTTACATGGCATGGTCGTATCCTTGAGGTACGTGTTTTAAGTATTTTTCGGTTATTAGTTTCGTTTTTTTCCTTTAAGCTTATCTTCCCTCGATTTTAGGCTTGGGGTTACTCTTAACTGCCTTTCTTAGCCCCCAAGGTTCTTGGGGCTACTTGTTTTCCTATCGGCCATCGATTGGTTCAGATTAAGAGGAGACGAGCTACTTTGCCGGTGACTTTCGTCAGAAGATTCTTTCGGCAACTCGTGCGTCGGTGAGTATTCCATCTACATGTTCTCTTTTTGTTTTTTTTTTTATTTTATTCATTTTCTAACGATTTTTTATGTGGTTGTGTTTTATAGATCGATCTCCGTCCTTGGAGTTTGATCGTCGAAGTCCTTAGGGCTATCCGGTCTGGCATTGTTTGTTGTCGTTTCCAAGCCCTCTATACGGGACTCTCGGTGTTCAAGAAGACCGACGCTTAATTTTTAGGCGAACGTGATTTCTGGCAGCTTTCGACCGAGGAGCCTTTGGTTCCCGCGGATCCCCTTATCCGGATGCTGCGTCCGGACCTGGTGTCTACCGAGGATCGAGCTCAGGCGTTCCTTGGTTATCCAACGGAGCAGCTGGTGCTACCATATGCTTCTTATCCGGCTTTTATAGCATCCAGGATGACTCCTTTTCCGGCTTTTGTTCCGGTTAGTACTCTAACTCTTTTTTTTTCCGTGTTTCTATTTATTTTTTTGAACTTTGACCCTTTTATGGTTTTTTGTCACATGTATTTTTAGCGGGTCGAGCTAGGTGGTTAAGTGGCTCCTACATCAAAGATCACGTATACCGATGATGTCGGATAAGTAATTCGTGAGACCCTTCCACAGCCGAGGATGACGAGGGGATACCTTACGTACCTGAGACGGTTGAGTCAGTATGCCTTTTATGTATATGTACTTAAATATTTCTTTTTATTTTTTTGTTTCATATATATTTGTTTACTAACTGTCCTTGTATTGTTGGAACAGGTTTCACGGGACACCGTGAACGGCATGGTGAGGACTTTACGTGCTTTCCTAACTGCTTATCGGAGAGCCCTCGTGACTTTATCATGCCGTGATCATCGGATGGTCGCGGTAAGTTTTATTATATGTTATGTTATTTTATTTTATTTTGTTTTTGAAACAAAGTTATTACATATTAAGTATTAATCTTCGTTTTGGATTTTGCAGGATATGCAGCAACCGTCTAGTAGTCGGCGAGCACCCTGATTCCTCTTGTACACATTAATATATATATATATCTTTTTTAGGAAACTTATGTATATATATTTTTTGTTTTTTTTTATATATGAAACATTTGTATATATATCATTATTATTATTATTTATTATTATTTTTGTTTCCATGTGTACATTAATGCGAAAAATTTTCGAGGGAGGAAAAGGGTTCCCGACTTACCCCCCTCGAAAAAATAAATAAACTAAAAAAAAGAAGGCAAAAAGAAGGAAAAAGAAAATAAGAAAATAAAGAAGTAAGGAAATAATAATAAAGAAAATAAAAAGAAAAAGATAGTAAGAAAATAATGAAGAAAAAAGAAAAAAAAAGAAAAGGGACACAAAGTGTTAGAAGGCAAGCGTATGATTCGTCTTAAGATCTCGTGAAGATTCCGTCATTATATGAGCCAAAAGATAGTTGCGCGCGGTTGTCGCGCGCATTTTCCTTTAAGCCGAATTTGCCGAAAATTTGCCCCTCTTGGGTCTATTTAAACGTGGTTTTGTGTAGCCTTTTGATCATCTTGCATTCATTCGCTTAGTAATATAAGAAATTAAAAAAAATTAATCTCTCTAAACTCTTATTCTCTTTCTTTTATTTTTTAACAATGGTGAAAACCTTTGAACAACGTTTGAAGCAATGGGTCACTTCCCTTTCAACCGAGGACAAACTACCTTTCAAAATTTACCACTTGGACCATTTATTGAATTATATGCAATTAGTGGTTAACTTTGATTTTCTTCATGCCGCAGTAAACCATTAGGACTCTAACCACCATCTTTTCTTGTTTAGAGGGGACGAAATTGTCCCCTTCCTGGTGAGTTCGAGGCCTTGCTAGGTTTCCCTACAAACACTCTCCCTATGACTTATTCGCCTACCTTGTTGGATCCCAAACCTATATTCCAAAGATTTTTTGGCTTGTCCGACAATGATATGACCAACATAGGAACTGAAGAAGGCGTAAACTTAATTCAATTTATTGAACACTTCGTCGCCCCTCGTGACAACATGACTAAACATTGGTTTATAATCCGTGCTTTATGTTATTCTCTTGTTGTTAATTGTTTACTTAGGACAAGCAAAGAATACGAAGATTATTCGATGGTTTCCATAGTAGAGAAAATAGAGGGATGTCATTCACCCGCTCCTTTGGTTTTGGTGGGAACCGTTATGTGCTTGAATCGCCTTAGAGGAGATCCTAGCGAAAACGGTTTCACGGGAAGTCTACTCCTATTACACGTATTTTATTTATTTATTTATTTTTTCAGATTTGGATCATGGAGCGTTTGCGAATTGTTGATCAGCCTCAAAACCTTGAGGCTAATGGAGTAAAGACATTCCCTGGACGTCGAATCCTTTATAAGCATAAAAACAAAGAGGAAAGGACGTCGTTTTTTTGTCATGGGGTTCCTAACGTACGGTTTGTGATTCCTTGGTGGAACATAAATAGTATGATTGGGAATAGTCTCAATTGCCCTTACATTAGGCTTTTAGGCCTATCTAGTACTACTTATATTTTTCCTTGTAGGGTGATGAGACAATACGGGATGAGGCAATTTATTCCTCTGCAAGATCGTGATGCCCCTAAAGATGTGACCTTTAAACCCAAAAGTATTGCTCGTTGGATGGAATATTGGTCAAGTCTTCCTAGGTGGGTAATACAAAATCCTCCCGCGAATATTACATTATCTACCTTTTACAAGAATTAGATGAATGCGGCGGATAAGGGTGAATTAAACAAGGCTAGATCTCAACTTCAAGCCGCCACCGCTCGCAATCCACCTAAACCTTTGATGCATTTGACCACTACTACTCCTCCTAGCGTCCAAAACAAAGGAGTGAGAATAAAATTAGACTTCTCATCTCATAAGGCTCGTTCGAAGGAAACAAAAAGGAAAGCTCCCTCCAAACCTGCGCAACAAGGTGTGAAGATTAAAGAACCTTCACCAAATACTCGTAAGAAAGCTCCAATAGTCAAAGGGAAAGGAAAACAGATTGCAAAGGCCCTAATTCCTAAATTGAAAAACAATGTTTGGGTGAAGAAGAAGAGTGTAGGGGAAAGCTCCAAGGTTTTTGAAAATGTTGCGATGGAACTTACTCCTCCATCAATTGTGACAATCGAGGACATAGTAAAACCTTAGAGTGTTACACAATTTTATCATTAGTTTTTTTTTCGAATAAAGTGTAATCACTACTATGTTTTTTTTTTCGTTTACTATCTAGTTTAATAATGTCTCTCTTTTGAATTTTGAATGAAATTAAATGAGCTTTATATTTTTATATTTTGATTTGACCGAATCATAAAGATTACCTAGGTATTTACATTACGAAATCAGGTCTTTGCGTAGTTCTATTTTTTTTTTATATTATTTTTTATTTTTTCTTTAATCTCTTATATAGACATTAAATGAAAAAATTAATCAAACCTTGTTTAAAAGAATTAAATCAAAGTTTAATTTTATTTTCAGAGTATATGTTATATTTAAGAAACACCCTTATTTTACCGTAAGTAGAAATTGCAACTTCATTCAAACGCAAAAATTCGGGTTCGTAGTTTGTCATCAGGTGGCGCGTGCAACATCTGGAGTTACGCAAGCCTGTCGTGCGCAACTATTCATGTTGCGCGCGACACCTGTGCTACGAATGTCTCGAAAAGATTTTCTTTAAAAAATCGTATTGTTACCCCCCCTAAGTGTGGAGATTTTTTCGTAATGTTCAAAAAAATTTGAACACTTAGAATGGTTTACTATTTCTAAATTACCCCTCCAAGTGTTATGCATTTTACCGTCTTATTCGGTAAAATGCAAAACACTTAAAATCTATCAATTAAATTCTTAATTAAAAATAGTTGTATGAGTGAACGAGTTTTATCCGGATTTCATATGTAATATTTCTTAAGGCGATTAATGTTTATTAATTGGCGAATTTCATCTCCTCCAATATCCATTAATCTGACGGCTCCTCCTGATAGGATTTCAATTACGCGGTAGGGACCTATCCAATTAGGTTTGAATTTCGCTCTTGGATCGGTTGGTGGACCCCTAACCTCCTTTAGTACAAAGTCACCTTCTTTTATATTTCTAGGTTTTATTCTTTTATTGAAATTTCACGTAATGCGCCTTTGATAGATTTGTACATGATGCAAAGCTCTTAATCGTTGTTCATCGAGGAATGAAAGCTCTTCATACCTCGCTCTTACCCATTCAGCTTCCGGTAGCTTACTTTCAAGTACGATGCGTAGGGATGGTATTTCCAGTTCGACTGGTTAAGCTGCGTCTATTCCGAAAACTAAGGAGTATGGAGTTACTCCTATTGATGTTCGTATAGACGTTCTATAACCCCATAATGCGAAGTGTAGTTTATTCTGTCAATCTTTGTAATTTTCTGCCATTTTCTTTGTGATGACTATTATATTTTTATTTGCCGACTCTACAGCTCCATTCATTTGACGTCTGTATGGGAATGAGTGATGATGTTTTACTTTATAACGAGTTAAGAGGGTCTCGACTTCAGCTTTGAATTGAGATCCCTGATCACTAATTAGTTCATGTGGAACTCTATATCTACAAAATATGTTTTGTTCGAGAAACTTTGCGACATGTTTAGAAGTGATATTCACGTAAGAAGCAGCCTCAATCCACTTAGTAAAGTAATCAATGGCAACTAATACGTACTCGTGCCCTCCTGATCCTGTTGGAGAGACTTTTCCAATTATGTCAATTCCCCAAGTCGAAAAAGGCTAAGGGGAAGTTAGATTGTATAGTTCGAAAGGTGGAAGGTGTTGTAAATTGGCGAACATTTGGCATTGTGGACATTTTTTAACATATTATATGCAATCATGTTCCATAGTGGACCAATAGTACCATTGTCGTGAAATTATTTTTGAAAGCGTTTTACCATTCATGTGAGGTCCACAAACACCTTTGTCAATATTTTCCATAAGGCGTGTGGCTTTCGGTTGGCCTATACATAATAAACTTTGACCATTAGGTCCTTTTTTGCATAATTGACCATTTGTTAGATCATATTGGGCCGCAAGTGTTCGTAAGGCTCGTTAGTCTTTCGATGAAGTATTTTCAGGATATGTGCCATGAGTAATATATTGGAGGATATGATCATACCAAGGATTGTCTCCTTCAATGTCATTTATTTCCTCTATTGCGTTGCAATACGCTGGTTCTTCTCTTCTATCAACCCATAATGGCATCATATTTACGTGATCTGGAATGTCGATAATTGAGGCTAATTTTGCTAGCGCATCGGCAAATTGATTTTCATCCCTTGGGAGATTTTTAAAATCAATATGTTTAAAATGCTCGATGAGTTGCGCATTAGATGCGACAATTTATTCAACCAAGAGTGGCTTGGAGCCATTAGCAAAGCGTTGCTTACCTTAGGAGATTGAGTGTTAAGATAAGTCAAAGCATGCTTAACCACTCTTGGTTTCTTCGGATCTTGGAGTCGACTTATTCTCACCCAAAATGAGGACAACTTTTAAATGTGTGAATCAGACGTTTTAAATGCATGAATTAATCTTATTTATGTATTATGAATGATTTTTCATTTCAAATTCTTTCAATTGTAGAATCATGTCTTTGAATAACTTAAACAACCAATTCTCTTTACGCTCAATTTTCGACAAGGAGAAATTGAGTGGGCCAAATTTTCTTGATTGGCAAAGGAACTTGCGAATTGTTCTAATGCAAGAGCAAAAGGAATATGTACTTAATGAGAAAATACCTGAGGCTCCCAATGAGGAGGTTTTTCAGGCTGCCCTAAATCGATGGCAAAGTGCTAATCGAGATGTCAAATGTTGGGGTTTGGTGAGTCCGACTCACCGCGGAAACAACCCCGACCCAAGGAACCACTCGTAATTAATAAAACCATAAAGCATAAAAAAATAAACACAAGAAAAGGAAGAACGAATCATACCCTTAAAGCGAGCTTCGCCCTCTCAAAACGGGCTCTTACTTGAAAGCCTTGAGCACCGCAAATGCCGTGCCTCCAACCGTATCCACCCACAAAGGACAAACACGACTTTTTAGGTCCGCTACCTTGGAGTTAGCAAGGTCCGACCAAAACCCAAGTGTTAATGGTGTTTAAGAGTTTTTCCAAAATATGGAATGCTCTTTCTAACTCCCACTCAAGCACTTTACTCCAAATCCCAAGGTTGGTAGTTATAGAGGAAAGTATGAGTAGGAATTTCTATCCCATCAATGTGGGATCATGAAATTCCATAAATTAATTTAAAGCTAAATTAAATTAAAATTGCAAACTAATAATAAATCTACAAGTGGCATTACCATGTGAAATGGGTTGGTGAGGACCACATGGAGAGTAGGGGACCATACTTGCTCCCCACTCAATACTCTCCTTGTGCCAAATGTCGTTACCCACTTGCTCCCATATTCCTCAAGCTTCCCCATAGTGACCGGCCCTATGGCCGAGCCACGAGCCCAACCCCGCATTAAGATGCGGGTTGCAGCTGTGCGCGCAAGCCACGCACTTGGTGCGGGCTTGTTGCTGAGCGTGGCTGCTAGTGCGTGCGCTGCTAGCTCGCCTAGCTTGCGGCAGCTAGCTGCTACATGCACCACGTGCACGCGGCTGCTAGCTGCTTCTGTGCGTGGCTGCAAGCACGGTGCGCTAGCACGCACCTAGCCAGCCATGCTAGGCTCGGCTTGGTGCGCTTGCTAGCCACCTATGCTGGGACATTTTTTCCCCTAGCATTCGGATGCTTGGGGCACTCCGATGCTAGGGGTATTTTGGGAATATGGTCGATTTATTATTATTTTGCGCGTCTCGTCTTTTTATTATTTTTGACTCGACTTCTGACGATCGATTTCGACGCTCCAAGCTCGAATTACCGACGTCTAAATATTTAACACTCAGGCGACAAATTAATTTCTTCCGAATTAATTCGTCGAGTCGGTTCGTAAATTTTGCTTGGGTGTGACCCGAAGGGTTCAGTCAAGATTAAGCTCTAATATTAATTATATTAATATAATTGATCGGAAGCGGCCTCCACCCAGGCATTCCGATCACTTGACCTTACCTAATATATTAGCTTTCTAGTAATTCTGAACCCGCTATCAGAATAATACACTTGTTCGAAGGACACCATTCCTTTAAATCTTCCACTTGTCCTTCTGGACAAGTGTGCATTTAGTGTATAGCCCCTTCCCTATGTCTCTTCATGTCTCTTCATGAACTACAGAGTAAGATTACTCGTCATCTCTGTTAC
Organism: Chenopodium quinoa; assembly: GCF_001683475.1. Classification (NCBI taxonomy): domain Eukaryota; kingdom Viridiplantae; phylum Streptophyta; class Magnoliopsida; order Caryophyllales; family Amaranthaceae; genus Chenopodium; species Chenopodium quinoa. Next base: position 1,305,571 of record NW_018745063.1, read on the forward strand.
GTCCAGAAGTGTTTCTCGAAATCCGAGTTTGACTGTCAATAAGCAGATGATTTCTAAAATCCATCTGAGCACGGCCATGCATTTTTACAGTCTCGCTCTTCGAGAGGCCTTGTAAATAACAAGACATGTTCCGTATTGTTAGTAGGGGGACATTTCCAGTTTTGTAATGTAGCTTCTCTTACTAAGAGGACCTAGCCGCCCGATATATGCCGTTATAATCCCCAGTTACGACAGACGTTAGGCGGATACCAAAGCGGACTAGTACTCAAACAAGAGACCTCCCACTACTCATGGTCAAGGAAAAGAGTTCCGATAGTAATAATGAGAAAAATACTTATAACGATTTTAAATCACTTAAAGTATTCTCATAGGTCGATCCAATATGGTTCTAAACCAATACCTGTGCAAATGATTTATATCCTCATAGCACAAGAAACGGTGCTATAAATCATACTACACACTATTCTCTAATGGTCATTAATCGTCCACAAAAAAATATGACCTTGATTAGGGATAATTTTCGATTAAAATATTCAATGTTCACTTAATAGGTGTTTCTTTATCCAAGCCATTGACTTGATACCCTATTTTGAATATTTATTAAAATCGAATGGACTCATTATTTAATTCTAAACCACAATTAAATAGAGACGGAGTGAATTAAATTGCATGAAAAATTTTAATTACTCCAAAAATTGAATGGTTCATCATAGTGCTTTACATTAACATTGTCCAAAATTTATTTAAAACACTATATTATGGAAATCAAAGCCAGTTCGCGACATGCTTGATTCCCACTGCCTCATTGTGTTTGTTTTGCTTCACTTGAGACAAGGGTTTAGTAAGTGGATCGGCTACATTGTCATCCGTTCCCACTTTGCAAATTCTGATTTCACCCTCTGTCTTCCATTCTCAAATCATGTGAAATCTCCTCTTGACATGTTTGACCTTCTGATGTTCTCATGGCACTCTAGCCTGAGCAATAGCTCCATTGTTGTCACAATGGAGCTCTATTGGACCCTTGATGGAGGGTACAACACCAAGTTCATCAAATGAACTTGCGAATCCAAACTTCCTCCTTGGCTGCCTCAGACGCCGCCAAGTACTCGGCTTCAGTAGTAGAATCAGCGGTTGTGCTTTGCTTTGCACTCTTCCAACTAAACGCTCCTCCATTGAGACATAATTTGTATCAAGATTGTGACTTGGAGTCGTCTCTGTCTGTCTGGAAGCTTGCGTCGGTATATCCCTTAATAACCAATTCATCTTTACCGCCATAGACCAGGAATTTATCCTTGTTCCATTCAGGTACTTCAGAATATTCTTGGTCGTAGTCCAATGCGCCTCTCCTGGGTCTGATTGCTAACGGCTCGTAGCACTCAAGGCATACGATACATCCGGCCTAGTACATATCATGGCATACATGATCGATCCAATAAGTGAAGCATATGGAATACGACTCATCCTTTCTCGCTTATCAGGTGTCTTTGGACACTGCTTCTTGCTTAAGGTTATGTCATGTGACATGGGTAGGTGCCCTCTCTTGGCTCCTTCAATTTGGAATCAAGCTAGTACCTTATCGATGTAAGTACTTTGACTCATTCCTATTATCCTCTTTGATCTATCCCTATAGATCTTGATGCCTAGTATGTACTGAGCCTCTCCCAAGTCCTTCATTGAAAAACATTTCCCGAGCCAAGCCTTTACAGGCTCTAACAACGGAATGCTATTTCCAATGAGAAAAATGTCATCGACATATAAGGCTAGGAAGGCCATGTCACTCTCACTGATCTTCTTGTAAACACAAGACTCATCTAGATTCTTGATAAAACCAAGCTTACTGATGGCTTCATCAAATCGCAGATTCCAACTTCTGCTTGCTTGCTTTAATCCATAAATGGACTTCTTAATCTTGCATACCTTCTTACGATTGTTCTGGTAGACAAAACCTTCAGGCTATGTCATGTACACAGTTTCTTCCAAAATTCCATTTAGGAAGGCGGTTTTGACGTCCATCTGCCATATTTTATAATTGTAATATGCAGCAATCGCTAGAAGAATTCGAACGGACTTAAGCATAGCTATTGGAGAAAAGGTTTCATCATAATCAACGCCGTAAATTTTCCTGTAACCTTTTGCTACCGGCCTTGCTTTGTAAATAAATACATTTCCATCTTTGTCGGTTTTCATCTTGAAAATCCATTTACATCCGATAGGTGTGTAACCTACGGGTAAATCAACCAAGTCCCATACTTGATTTTCAAACATGGAGTCCATTTCGGATTTCATGGCCTCTTGCCATTTTGCAGAGTCGGGGCTCGTCATAGCTTGCTTGTAGGTTGTCGGCTCATCTCCATCCACTACTAGGATGTCCTGATCTTCGGTTAATACAACACCGAGATATCTGTCACGTTGAGATCTTGGCCGAGTTGCCCTATGTAGGGTAATGGACTGAGCATTTGCACTGTCGGTTTGACTTTGCATATTTTGACTTTGACCAATGTCAACAGATGCTTCGTGAGCACTTTGATTGTCAACTTGTCCTTGTTGCTCGTCCTCTCAAACTTCGTCGAGTTCGATTTTCCTCCCACTTGTCATTTTAGAGAGATGCTCCTTCTCCAAAAAGACACTATCACGAGCAACAAACACTTTGTTCTCGGATTTGTTGTAGAATTAATACCCTTTGGTTTCTTTTGAATAACCTATAAAGTAAACCTTGTCAGATTTCGGATGAAGTTTGTCAGAAATGAGTTTCTTGACATATTCTTCGCATCCCCAAATCTTGAGAAAAGACAACCTTGGAGTTTTATTTGTCCATAATTCATATGGAGTCTTTTCCACTGCCTTTGACGGAGCACGATTCAGTGTAAGTGTCGCAGTTAAAAGTGCATGTCCCCAGAAGGAGATTGGAAGTTCACTAAGACCCATAGTCGATCGGACCATGTCTAATAGGGTTCGATTCCTCCTTTCAGATACTCAATTCCATTGAGGAGTTCCCGCAGGTGTCAACTCTGAAAGTATTCCATGTTCTTTCAGATGGTCATCGAATTCTTGGCTCAAATATTCGCCACCTCGATCCGATCGAAGCGCTTTGATTTTCTAGCCGAGTAGGTTTTCAACTTCGTTCTGAAATTCCTTGAATTTTTCAAACGATTCAGATTTGTGCGACATTAGATAGACATAACCATATCTACTTTAGTCGTCCGTGAAGGTTATGAAATACCGATAACCACTCCTTGCGGGTGTACTCATTGGCCCACATACATCGGTGTGTATTAGTCCCAACAAGTCACCGGCCCTTTCTCCTAACTTGGAGAATGGTTGCTTTATCATCTTGCCTAATAAACATCCTTCGCAATTCTCAAAGGATTCTAAATCAAATGAGTCAAGAATACCTTCTTGAAGAATCTTCTTGATTTGTTTGATGTTAATGTGGCCAAGACGACAATGCCAAAAGTAAGTTTGACTAGACAGTATAGTCTTAGCTTTCTTTACAGGATTATTAACGTTATAAATTACTTTGTCTAGAGATAACACATAAAGACCATTTTCTGAATATGCCGTACCATATAAAACATTATCGAGATAAAATGAACGTGATTGGTCCTTAACTCGAAATTCAAAACCTTTGGCGTCCAACGCCGAAATTGAAATGATGTTTTTGGTAATGTTGGGAACACAATAATCATTGTCAAGTTCCAAAACTAGCCCCGTGGGCAACACAAACTAAGAGATCCTACGGATATAGCACCAATCCTTGCTCCATTTCCTACCCGGAGCTCGATCTCTCCCTTCGCTAGCCTCCTAGTGTTCCTTAGTTCCTGTGAATCGGAACAAAGGTGTGAGCCACATCCGGTATCTAATACCCATGAAGCCGAGCTAGTGAAGTTAAAGTCTATAACATAAATACCTGATGTAGAAGCAACGGTTCCGTTCTTCTTATCTTCCTTGAATTTGAGGCAGTCTCTCTTCCAATATCCCTTCTTCTTACAATAGAAGCATTCGGAATCAGACTTAGAAGATGCTACCTTTTCTCCTTGTTGTCTTTGGTAGCTTTCGGCTTAGGCGGAAAGTTCTTCATTCCTTTCCCCTTGAAGCCTTTCTTCTTTTTTGCCCGCCCTTTTGAATGGCTTGCCCTTCTTAATCATTAGCATATCATGCCTTCCCTCATCCTTGAGCGTCTGCTCAGCTTGCTTCAACATCCCATGAAGCTCGGTGAGGGTTTTCTCCATGCTATGCATGTTGTAGTTCATCTTGAACTGGTCATAGCCTTTGTGAAGGGAATGGAGAATGATGTCAATAGCCATTTCAGTTGAATACCCCGCATCAAGCCTTCCCATGTTCTCAAATAATCCGATCATTTTGAGCACATGTGGGCTGATTGGCTCTCCTTTCTTGAGCTTAGTCTCAAGGATATGTCTGTGGGTTTCAAACCTTTCAGTTCGAGCCTGTTCTTGAAACATATTCTGTAACTCAAAAATGATCTCATAGGTCGATTCCTTCTCGAAGAAGGTTTTCTGAAGTTCAGGAGACATAGTGGCTAACATTACGCACTTGACATCCCGATCGGCTACTTGCTATCGGTTAAGGGCTGCTTGAGTTACCTCCTCATTGGGAGCCTCGGGTATTTTCTCATCAAGGACATACTCTTTCTGTTCTTGCATAAGAACAATGCGCAAATTCCTTTGCCAATCAAGGAAATTGGTACCACTCAACTTCTCCTTGTCGAGAATTGAGCGTAATGAAAACTAGTTGTTTGAGGTTGAAGACATGATTCTACAATTGAAAGAATTTTAATGAAAAACCGTTCAAAATTACTTAAATAAGATTGAATTTTATTCATGCAAATTTTTAATACTTATTTAACGTCTTATTTACACATAAAATTGTCCCTATTTTGTGAAAATATGGCGATTCCAAGATCCGAAGAAACAAAGAGTGGTTAAGCATGCTTTGGCTTGTCTTAACACTCAATCTTCTAGGGTAAGCATTGCCTTGCTAATGGCTTTAAGCCACTCTTGGTTAGACAATCGTCGCATCTAATGCATCTTTGACGATGTATCTCTTTTGCCACGGTATGTGAGGACTCCTCACTCATACCGATGAGTTAAACCAAAACCAACGTGCACACCCGGTGTGCCTTATGAGCCTTGGAGAATTGATGGCACCTCGCTTTGGTGTAGCCTACCATCACCCTCGTTCGGTTGGTAAGTGTTGTTTTGGAAAGGCAAGTTTGACTCAATATTATTAGGGACCTAGGATTTCTATGTTGGTTGATTTAAGTGAACTTAACTAATCATCGCAACATAAAGAAAACCTAAACATGCATCTAACGAATAATTCACATGTATATATAAGCATAAAATATAAAGCGAAATTATTGATGCAAATTGGCAACTAGCATGACCCCTTGAATTCTTCAAATCTTCAAAAGGTCTTCATTTGCAATTCAAGGCTTTGTCTTCCAAGATACGCCATCTTCAAGACTTAACCAAACTATGCAAATACTAGTGTCTACGACTAGGAATAATCTAAATATTAAGGTACAAAAATACTTAACGGTGCGTAGACCGTATTTAGATTTACAAAAATACATAACGGCACGTAGTCCGTATTTTCTATCCTAATCGGGTCCCACTAGTTGCCATTTCATAAAACCTGTGAGAGAGAATATATATTCCATTCATCCATTCACTATTTTTGAATGGCCCATGCAATTTACAATATCGAACAAGTAAAATGCATTTAAACAACGTGCGCACTAGTAACTAATCTAGGTGGTTAATCCGATTAACACGCCTAATTAAAACTAGTCAAAGTTGTTTAACCGATTATGTAATTTGACGTCATTCATTAATTGAAGCTCCCACTAAATTCCGCATTTCCCTTAATTAATCCAATTAATTAAGTCGGTAGCACTTAAACTTGTCAAAATAAAATTTTGCCAATGCCGCTCAAAACTAAGGCCTAGCCTCCCAAAATTTTAATTAAAATAAACAAAATTAATTAAAATAAATAAAACGGCAAAATAAGCAATATTAAGCCAACCGCATTTCAAGTGGCTTTCGCTTTAAGCGTTTTGCCAACGAAACTCGAATAATCGCGACTCATGCAAACCAAGCGTACTACGCCTATTCACCTCACCGCACCAAGCATATGCACACACAAAAAACTCCGCACATACGGCCCGCGGTAAGCAGCCATGGGCTGCTGCCACTGCCCCACGCACAGCCATGGCTGCTGGTGCATGGCTGCCGCGGCCGTGTGCTGCTGCCGCGCGTGTGGCCGCACGCAAGGCAGGGCAGCCACCTTGCAGCCACATGTGGGCTTCTATGCAGCCCGGCTAGCCAAGGGTGGTTCTTTGCCTCGTTTTACGTGTCATGGCCTCGGGATTTGATCCCATTTCGCGAGACATAATTAATTAATTCTAAATTAATTTTAGAACTAACTTAATGAGCAAAAAATAAAAATTTTAAACAAGTCTAATTTAATAAAATTTCAAAGTGCAAATAACCAAAATATTTCCAAGAACCATTCTTAATAAATTGGTTTAGCTTGGTGCAATAACAAAGTTGAGGCAATTTCTCACTTTTAATTTAATCAATTTAAATTAAACTTGAGAATTTGACAAAGTTAGGGGAAGTTGGAAAAATATGAACTTTAATGTTCAAATGAAAATTCCAACATCTAAATTTTGTGAATACTTGAAAATTATATCTTCCAACATGAAGATAACCAAATTTCTATCACAAAAATTGAAACTTTATGTTTCCAATCAACTCTAAATGATTAAAACAACAAAGTTTAACACAAAATAACATGGAATTTAGTGGTTTTTAAAGTTTCAATCACTTATCACAAATAAAGATTGAATCTTTAACACTTAAAAAGCCTCAAAACAAAATTTTTCACACTAAAAGGCAATTAGTTTGCAATTATGTGAAAATAAATCAACCTTTAAGCATCAAATACTACCAAGTAAGTGTGCTTTAAGGGGACTTTAAAAAGCAAAAAATAATGCAAATAATCAACCACATAATCAACAAGTTATGCTATTAATTTCAAGGTTAGAAAAGACATAAAACATTTCGTCAAAAACGAAAAATCCCTCGAAAAAGGCATTTCTGGTCAGAATTTGGCTAAAATCACATCCCCTTTGGAAAAAAAAACCTTTCCAGAACACCTTTCCACCCAAAATTCACTATTTTTGGGCGAAAATCTGGGTTCTAGGCCAAATTCGACATTAAAAACGGGATTAAAATAAATAAAACCGAGCTACTAATCTAATTAGCAACTTAAACCAGAAAAAAAGCCAAAATAAACGTTGAAAAACATGATTATAAAAATAAACGAGCGGGGCTCCGATACCGCTGTTGGGGTTTGGTGAGTCCGACTCACCGCAGAAACAACCCCGACCCAAGGAACCACTCGTAATTAATAAAACCAAAAGCATAAATAAATAAACACAAGAAAAGGAAGAACGAATCATACCCTTGAAGCGAGCTTTGCCCTCCAAAAACGGGCTCTTACTTGAAAGCCTTGAGCACCGCAAATGTCGTGCCTCCAACCATATCCACCCACAAAGGACGAACACGACTTTTTAGGTCCGCTACCTTGGAGATAGCAAGGTCCGACCAAAACCCAAGTGTTAATGGTGTTTAAGAGTTTTTCCAAAATATGGAATGCTCTTTCTAACTCCCACTCAAGCACTTTACTCCAAATCCCAAGGTTGGTATTTATAGAGGAAAGTATGAGTGGGAATTTCTATCCCATCAATGTGGGATCATGAAATTCCATAAATTAATTTAAAGCTAAAATAAATCAAAATTGCAAACTAATAATAAATCTACAAGTGGCATTACCATGTGAAATGGGTTGGTGAGGACCACATGGAGAGTAGGGGACCATACTTGCTCCCCACTCAATACTCTCCTTGTGCCAAATGTCCTTACCCACTTGCTCCCATATTCCTCAAGCTTCCCCATAGTGACCGGCCCTATGGCCCAGCCACGAGCCCAGCCCGAGCCCAGCCCCGCACCAAGATGCGGGCTGCTGCTGTGCGCGCAAGCCACGCACTTTGTGCGGGCTTGCTGCTGAGCGTGGCTGCTAGTACGTGCGCTGCTAGCACGCCTAGCTTGCGGCAGCTAGCTGCTGCACGCACCACGTGCACGCGGTTGCTAGCTGCTGCTGTGCGTGGCTGCTAGCACGGTGCACTAGCACGCACCTAGCCAGCCATGCTAGGCTCGGCTTGGTGCGCTTGCTAGCCACCTATGCTTGGACATTTTTGCCCCTAGCATTCGGATGCTCGGGGCACTCCGATGCTAAGGGTATTTTGGGAATATGGTCGATTTATTATTATTTTGTGCGTCTCGTCTTTTTATTATTTTTGACTCGACTTCCGACAATCGGTTTCGACGCTCCAAGCTCGAATTATCGACGTCTAAATATTTAACACTCGGGCGACGAATTAATTTCTTCCGTATTAATTCGTCGATGGTTCGTAAATTATGCTTGGGTGTGACCCGAAGGGTTCAGTCAAGATTAAGCTGTAATATTAATTATATTAATATTACTGATCGGAAGCGGCCTCCACCCAGGCATTCCGATCACTTGATCTTACCGAATATATTAGCTTTTTAATAATTCTGAACCCGCTATCAGAATAATACACTTGTTCGAAGGACACCATTCCTTTCATCAAATGCATCATGTTGGCCACGATGTCTCCCGAGCTTCAAAATACTTTCTTTGAGAAGGAGATAGCTTTTAGGATCATTTTTGAACTGCAGAATATGGTCCAAGAGCAGGTCCGAATTGAATGGTTTGAAACCCACAGGCAAATCCTTGAGAGCAAGCTCAAGAAAGGAGAGCCAGTTGGCCTACATGTGCTCAAAATGATAGGATTGTTTGAGAACATGGGAAGGCTTGATGCGGGGTATTCAACTGAGATGGCAATTGACATCATTCTCCACTCGTTGCACAAAGGGTATGATTAGTTCAAGATTAAATATAACATGCACAACATGGTGAAAACCCTCACCGAACTTCATGGTACGTTGAAGCAATTATAGAAAAAACCAAGGATGAGGGGAAGCATGATATGCTCATGATTAAAAAGGGAAAGTCGTTCAAATTCTCATGCAAGAAGAAGAAAGGCTTTAAGGGGAAGGGCGAGAAGAAAACCTTTCCGCCTAAGTCTAAAGCTACCAAGGATAACAAAGAAAAGAAGGTAGCGTCTTCTAAATCTGATTTCGAATGTTTCTAATGTAAGAAGAAGGGACATTGGAAGATAGATTGCCTCAAGTTCAAGGAAGATAAGAAGAACGGAATTGTTACTTATGAATCAAGTATATTCGTTATAGACTTAAACTTCACTAGCTTAGCATCATGGGTATAAGATACCGGATGTGGCTCGCACCTTTGTTCCAAATCTTAAGGACTAAGGATCGCTAGAAGGCTAGAGAAGGGATAGGTTGAACTCCGGGTTGGCAATGGAGCTAGAATTGGTGCCATATCCGTAGGAACTCTCAATTTGTCTTTGCCCACCGGGCTAGTTTTGGAACTAGATAATGTTTATTATGTTCCTAACATAACCAAAAACATCATTTCGATTTTGGTGTTGGACGCCAAGGGTTTTGAATTTCGAGTAAAGGACAATGAATGTTCGTTTTATCTCGATAATGTTTTATATGGTATTTCACATTCTGAAAATGGTCTTTATGTGCTTGATTTAGACAAACAAGTTTATAATGTGAATAATACTAACAAAAGAGCTAAGACCATGGAGTCAAATCAAACTTACTTGTCGAATTGTGATAAATGACTTTTATGTCACTTTTAGGGGTGTTTAATGAATACTTTTCCGGCTTATTTCAATAATTAAGCTCATTTTATCCTTTATTTCTATTATTTTTCTTATTCTCGTCTTTTATCTTTTTATTTGAGTATTTTGTAGTTTTTAGTTTAATTTAGATTAACTTAGTTTTATTAATTCCTAGTTTCTCTCTTTTTATTTATTTTTCTTTTAGTTTCTAGTTTGTTTTCTTTATTTTATGTTATTTTATTTAATTTTATTATTTATTTAGTTTTAGCATTTTATTTTATTTTACTTTATTTATCTTATTTTATTTTATTTTATTTTACCTTTTAAAAATCCCCTCGTGTTGTTTTTGGTTGTAGGTGTTTTCGGGTCCTTGGTCGATCGGGTTCAAGGTCCGAGGTTCGAGGCACAAAATTGAACCAAGCTCCACCACTGCTTTCCCCCCAACAACACCAACACAAACCAGCCTCAGCAACCCACCACCAATCCACAACCACACACATCATCACCAATTACCAACAACAACCACCTGAACCACGCAATTCCCCTGTTCCACTCTCACCACCCACAACCAACCACCTCACGCAACCACTTTCAAACCACCACCTGAGCCACGCAACTCCCCTGATTTCCCTCTCCTCTTTTCACTGACCCGCAACACCAATCAACCAACCAAACCAGCCCCAGCAACCCACCACAACCGCACTAGCACCTCAACTCCTATTCACTTGCTGCGCCTTCCGTTTCGCCACCAATCTCAACCACCTGAACCACCAATACCACCGCAACAACCAATTCCCCTGCTCCCTCACTTCACGCAACAACAACAATACCAAATCACCACCAACACCCCGCAACACCACTTAAACCACAAACTCACACATCAACCACCACAATCCCCTGCTACCTTCGCGCACCACTTTCAGCCACCCAAACCAAGCACCAACTGACACCAATTCACCTCATCCAACAACCAATACACCACCAAATTTACCTCCAATAGACCACCGTCATCCACCAAAACAACAACATCAATTGCAGCCGCAATTCTCACAGCAACCCAAACTCACAGAGCAACCAATTCGCGGCCACACAGCCCTGTCAGAAAGCGCACAAATTGGAGTCCAAAATCAGAGTTGAGGTAGTAGCTTTGCGCGACCTGTGCGCGACTTCTGTGCGGGCGCGCAATTGTGGGTCAATCATGAGCTTTTCAAGTTATTTTTAGGAAAATTTATCAAAAATAACACCACCTTTGGCCGATTTTCCAGTAATAGCACCACCTTTTGATTATTCCAGAATAACACCACCTTTCACATGTATTTGCCAAAAATGAAACAAAACCGGTTGGTAACCTGTTTTACAGATTACCTGTGACACGTGTTACAATGTCATTGGTCAATTTTTTTATATAATTTTTTTTAAAAAAAACCTAATTAATTAAATAACAAAGTTAAAATAATAAAAAAAAAAAACAAAACAAAACCACCACCTAGCCCCCGCTCCCCAGCCCGCACCCCTACCCACCCTCGTCGCCGCCCTTCCCCCTCCCTATCCTTGCCGCCGCCCTTCCCCCTCCCCATCCTCACCGCCGATCGATCTCCCCAGCCTTCCCCCTCCCTCCACCCATTCCCTGTCCTTAAACAACCCACCACCGCTTTCCCGTCGTCGTTTCTAGCCCCCTTCCCTTCCCAATTTTAGATGCCCCTACCCATCCCTTCTCCATTTTTGATACCCCTCCCTTTCCCTTCCCAATTTCCGGCCCCTACCACCTTTCTCCTTCCCCGAAACCATAAACAGTCAAAAATGTTGGTTTTGTAAAAGGGAAAGGCTCGAAATTGGGGACGATGAAGGGAGGGGGGGATTGAATCTGCTACGGGGAGGAGAGGTGGGGGCTGAAATCGGGAACGGGGAAGGGAGGAGCCCGAAATCGGAAACGGGGAACGTGGATGGTCTTGGTGAGGGTGGTGGATGTCGGTGGGCAGAGGGGCTGGGAATGTGAGAAGGGGTTTAATTTTATTTTTTTTAATTTTTTAAAAGTTTTTTCAAAATAAAAAAAAAAATAAATAAGTTAACCAATCAAACTAGAACACGTGTCCCAGGGTTACCTGTAAAATAGGTTACCGGTTTTTTGTTTTATTTTTGGCAAATACATGTGAAAGGTGGTGTTATTATGGAATAATCAAAAAGTGGTGCTATTACTGGAAGACCGGCCAAAGGTGGTGTTATTTTTGAAAAATTTTCCTTATTTTTATGAAAATCGAACGGCCACGATTCCTTCAATTAATATAAAGGCCGAGATTTGGTGATGCTAGATGATGCGTGATGGTGATGAAAGTTCAGAGCAGCCACGAAGAGAAGGGGATTTGGGGTCTGATGGATTCGTGAGTTTAAGGGGGAATTAGGGATTTTTGGTTTTCTTTTCTTTTTATTTTTTTTGTTTTGTTATTTTTATTTATTTTAATTAGTTTAATTTTTACTTTATTTTCTTTTATTTTATTTTCTTATCTTGTATTATAAATACCCTTTTGGGGTTATTTTCTCAAGAACTTTCAATCAACATTTTATTTTAGATAGATTAGATTAGTTTAGCCTATATTTTCTCTCTTAGGGTTAGATTAGGATTTTCTCTCTCTAGTTTTAGGAGTAGTTGTAGAGAGAGAAAGCTTGGATTTCCATGGAGTTTTTGAGAGGTTGAAGAAGCAACTTTGTGGAACTTCTTCTCATCTATTCAATGAGCATTTTCTAACTTTCTCTCATCTTTATTTCTTTGCTTAATCCTTAGTTTTTGCTTTTTGTTTGTTGATTTGAACAGATTAATTAGTTTGTTTGTTTAATCTTGTTTTTATTCTTATTTTACCTTGTTTTCAATGTCTTTCTTCATTATGTTTCTAGAGAATTGGATGAAGTTTATATTAATGAATTAAATGATTGATTGTGATTAGTATGAAATTGTTTCTTGATTATTGTGTATGAGTGATGCTTTTATGGATTAGAATCTTTCTAGCTAATCGATTCTATGATCTTAATTGTGCTTTCAATCAATTGTGCAAGAGTGAATTTGTTGAGAGCCCTAAATTCTTCCATACCTTTGCTAGGCTAGTTGCACGAGAGTGAATTAGTTTAGTAGGATAACTAACATGCTTAATTGTGCGAGAGTGAGTTTAATGTGTTCATGTTCCCAATCGAGGTCATTTTCATCAATTTGTATGATGTTGTTTAATACATTGCTATGATTGGATTCCACTTTCCCTAGTTTTAGTTAATTGCTCTTAGTAGTGTTTGGTTTACTCTCTCTCTATCTCACAACCTTTCCTACTAGTCTAATTTGCACAAATTGTTACACTTAGTCCTTTTGTGTTCGACCCTTTACTTGCCACTAACTAGTTTAGTGTAAGTTTAGGTATTATAAATTTCTAATTTGGTTAGGGTTAGTAGTCCCAACGACCTACTTTCACCCACGATCAAATTTTGGCGTCGTTGCCGGGGACTAAGGCGTTCTTTAGTTTGTGTTGATTAGATTAGCTAGGTTCTTGTATATAATTTGATTTTTGTTTTCTTTTCTTTGTTATTTGAATAAAAATGGCATGCTTATCTTTTCCTCAATTTGATGGTGAACCCTTCTATGCTTACTTTGAAAGACTAGATGGTTTCCTTAGTTACCATGGGTGTTCTCTTAGTGATGCGTGTCGTATAGCTTATTGGGGAATGAATGAGTATACTAGGGGAATGGTTGAGGACATGAATAATGGTAGATTTTGTCATTTGTCCATGCATATTGCGTGGGATTTCTTCACATGGCTTGCTAAGGATTCTTTTGATAGAGAATCTCACGTTTATTATTTTGATTCTCAATGTCAAGATTCTTTTAATTTTTGCATGAATTCTCTTGATACTTCTTATGTGCCTTGTGATGATCCAAGTATGCAAGTTGACACCTTTCCCCCTTATGCTCATTTTGATGAGGTTTGTGCTAATTTTGATGATGTGCAATTTGACTTTGATCATGAACCTCAACCCAATAACATTGTTGCCCAAATTCTCTCTCAAATGCAATATCTCACCCAACAACTCCAAGAGCTTCAAGAGGAACAAAAATTGAGAGAAGTGAGGCTTGCCCAAGTGATGAGTGCTATGATTGATTTAGATAGATGTGAGGCACCTCACTTGAAGTGTGAGAGTGTTGTTGAGGATGATGTAGGGCAAGGGTGTGAAGATGAGGGGATATTTTCTTGTGATGAGAGGATTTTCCAGGATTTTGATCCTTTTCATTCCCCATTTGAGCTTGATTGCCATCCTTCCCCTTATTCACCCCCTTTGAGAGCTTCCCTTGGTGAGGATGTGAGTGAGCCATCTTCATGTTTGAATGAGGGAGTTAATGAGGATGATGATGGTGAGTTTGAGAAATGAAGAGACATTGAGAGTCCCTTGAGTGATGGTGGAAGAGTTGTGAATGAAGAAAATGTCGATTTTGAGGATTCCAACCCCCTTCCCCATCTTGATGAGTCCACCTTGCATGTTGGTGACCCTTTTATCCATGAGTCTTTGGACTCATTAGAGGTTATGTCTAGTATGTTCATTGAAGGTGTAACAAATCATTATAGCCTTTTGAGAGAGTTCATTGGGAATGCTTCATGGGAAAGGGATGAGTTTGAGAGAAACCTTTATCCTTTCATGCATGGTTTAGAGACTCTAGGCTTTGAGGATCTTGAGGGAGTTGTTTTTCATCGTTGTGATAGAGAGGAGGATGAGGTTATTTCTATTGGAAAGTTTTTGTTTGAGGGAGATTTGAGTCATGAGTGTTCTTTTGAGGATTCTATGATTGATTTTCACGCCCTCATTGGTGATGTGAGGCCATGTGAGACCTTTGTTTCTCCTCCTCTTCCTCATTTCCCTTTCTCAAGGAAATTTGACCACATCTCCTACTATCCCATATTCCTCCCTTCTTTTGTCAAAGAGCCTACTGAGGACCTTCTATTGTTTGATGAGACTCTTCCTTTTCATCCCCCTATTATTGAGGAAATGGGAGATTATGCCACCAAAAAGGTTTTTGAGGAGGTTTTGCCATTTTATTCTTTTCCTTATTTTTCTTCTTCTTTCTCTTCTTAATTTCTTGATTTTTCTTTTTATTTTTCTTCTTTCTTTTGGCATCTTCCTCCTCACTTACGTGCAATAATCTTGTTGCACGTCCTCCTCCCTTCATTTGCCTACTTGTTATCATATGAAATGTGTAGTAGTGCATTTGATAAGCTCTTTCATTCGTTGCAATATTATTTACTAGAGTGGTCTCGCTTGGACATTAAACAAGCCTTTCTCGGGAAGTAACCCGGGGTTTTTATTACTTTCATTTTCTTTTCTTTTTAGATTAGATTTTCTCTCATGGAAATGTTTGTGTGCTTTTTTTTTCTAGGTACATAACTTGATATACACTTATGCATTGGTTTGGATCAAGAATCAATGAAGTTTGACGCCTATTTTTGCTAGCATATGGAAATCCATATTCAATTCAAGAGGAAATCGGCTTTGAAAGGTTAAATTGGTTCATTTGCGGGTATTTAAACCCACCAATATCCGGTAATATCTTTCCTAGCTCTTTCTCTAATGGTTGGTGACTCGTTGGACTTGTGTTGGTTTGTTGGATTGATTTCTTTCTTTTCCCCTCCCATGGATTATTTTGTTTATATTTGAGTATATTGTCTCACTCAAGCTTGGGGGGAGGGTATTCTATCATGTTTGGTGGGATGTTGATTCATTTATGCCATGCACTTGAGTATATGTATTTCCATGTCTTTTCTTTTATTTTGAAAAATCCAAAAAGATTTTTGTTTACTTTCAAGGTAATTTTGGCAAAATGTGTTTTGTTTGTTCTTATTTTGGACATTTTGTTTGGGAATTGAATCCTTGAATGTTTTCCTCCTAAGTGGTAAATGTATGCACGGTTTGAGAGAGTCATTGGTTGACTCTAGGATACTATATGCTAAGGTAGATCTATTCAATGAGCATTTTCTAACTTTCTCTCATCTTTATTTCTTTGCTTAATCCTTAGTTTTTGCTTTTCGTTTGTTGATTTGAGTAGATTAATTAGTTTGTTTTTTTAATCTTGTTTTTATTCTTTTTTTTTTACCTTGTTCTCCATGTCTTTCTTCATTATGTTAGCTTAGGTCTTGTTCTAGGGAATTGGATGAAGGTTATATTAATGAATTAAATGATTGATTGTGATTAGTATGAAATTGTTTCTTGATTATTGGTATGGGTGATGCTTTTATGGATTATAATCTTTCTAGCTAATCGATTCTATGATCTTAATTGTGCTTTCAATCAATTGTGCGAGAGTGAGTTGGTTGAGAGCCCTAAATTCTTCCATACCTTTGCTAGGCTAGTTGCGCGAGAGTGAATTAGTTTAGTAGGATAATTAACATGCTTAATTGTGCGAGAGTGAGTTAAATGTGTTGATGTTCCTAATCGAAGCCATTTTCATCTATTTGTATGACGTGCTGCTACGCTT
This sequence comes from Chenopodium quinoa, assembly GCF_001683475.1. Taxonomy (NCBI): domain Eukaryota; kingdom Viridiplantae; phylum Streptophyta; class Magnoliopsida; order Caryophyllales; family Amaranthaceae; genus Chenopodium; species Chenopodium quinoa. The sequence goes on from NW_018745063.1 coordinate 1,321,890, forward strand.
GGCTGGGCTGGGCATAGCGCATGCGAGCACAAGCAGCCCACATGCATGCTTGGTGTTGCGGGGGTGCGCATGGGCATACTACGTGCTTGTTGTACGGTACGTACAATCCCATAATTGGCACAATAACCCCGGGTTATTAAGGCGATGCTATTTTAAAGTTAATTTTAGCGTTGCTTAATATGTAAATAAGGGTATTTTTTGGACTCCAAGTCTTAGTGCTAGGCACTTGGACATTTTGGAATTCGTAATTTTGCTTAAATTGTCGTTTTAATCATTTTAATTATTTTGTTTATTTAATTAAAATTTTTGAGGCTAGGCCTCGGTTTTTGAGCGACATTTGCAAAAAATTAATTTTGGCAAATATTTGGGTTCACCGACTTAATTAATTGGATTAGTTAAGTTGGATGCGAAATTTAGTGGGAGCGTCTCTTAGTTATTTCCATAACCGGTTAAAACAAATTTGACTAGTTTAATTAGGCGTGTTAATTGGATTAACCACCTAGATTAGTTACTAGTTCTCATGCGTTTTATGCATTGTTACTTGTTTATCGTTGTAAAATGCATGAGCCATTCACAGATAGTGAATGGATGAATGGAATGTAAATTCTCTCACAGGTTTTATGAAATGGCAACTAGTGGGGCCCGATTAGGATAGAAAATACGGACTGTGATCCGTGATATATTTTTTGTAAATCTAAATACGGTCTGTAAACCGTTGAGTATTTTTGTACCAATGTTTAGATTAGTCCCAATCGTAGATACTAGCAATTGTAATATTTTGGTCAAGTCTTGAAGACGGGGTTCTTAGAAGACAAAGCCATGAAGTTGTAAATGAAGACCTTTTGAAGACTTGAAGATCTCAAGGGGTCATGCTAGTTGCCAAATGCATCTCTATTTATGTTTTCGATATATATTTATGTTTATGTATATATGAATTATATGTTAGATGCATGTTTAGGATTTCGAATGTTGAGATGATTAATTAAGTTCACTTAAATCAACCAACATAGAAACCCTAGGTCCCTAAAATATTGAGTAAAACTTGCCATTCCAAAACACACTTACCAACCGAACGAGGGTAGTGGTGGGTTACGCCAAAGAGAGGCATCACTACTTCTCCAAGGAACGTAAGGCATACCGGGTATGCAAGGTGGTTTTGGTTATACTCAACGATATGAGTGATGGAGTCCTAACATGTCGTGGAAAAGTGAATAAATTGTTTAGAGAGCATTGGATGCGACGATTTATTCAACCAAGAGTGGCTTGGAGCCATTAGCAAAGTGTTGCTTACCTTAGGAGATTGAGTGGTAAGACAAGCCAAAGCATGCTTAACCACTCTTTGTTTCTTTAGATCTTGGAATCGACTTATTCTCACCTAAAATGGGGACAATCTTTAATGTGTGAATAAGACGTTTTTAATAAGCATGAATTCAATCTTATTTAAGTATAATGAATGGTTTTTTTATTTAAAATTCTTTCAATTGTAGAATCATGTCTTCAACTAATGTCAACGACCTTATGCTTCCGGAATTGCCGGAAAAGTTGCCAATTTCTCTAAACTTGGTAAACTTTAAGGAATGGGAAGAGGAACTCCGAAAGACCCTCCGAAATTGCTACCTAGAGCACATTCTGGACACTTAAATCCGGAGTTCCTACTCAAAGGGGATTATGAGTGATGAGGCACATGAGGTATGGAGTGTGGTTTGTAAAAGAGTTTCCAGACTCATGGAAAACTCCATCCCGGTACAATGGAAGGGGAAGTTCTCCAACTATTTTCCGGACATGATGCTCAAAGCTCTAGAAGATGTAGTCAATTTGAGAGTCACCAAAAGTACTAGAGGCAACTATGAGAGTCACCAAAAGTACTAGAGGATCAAGCCACCGCAAGATGGGTGTCTCACGAAAGAGAGAAAAGAAGTATGGGCTAAGGTCTATAATGCAAGACTTAGACCCGGGATGCCACTTCAAGCTCATGTGCTTAACATGACAAGGCTATTCACCCATCTGGAGCTAATTGGAAAACCAGTGGACGATGAGCAAGCGGCTCTCATGCTACTAAGCTCACTCCATTTGGGGTATGTTGCATTAAAGATGCGACTTACGGCCAAGCGGAACAAACTTTCCTTGATGGAAGTTGTTCAAGAGCTCCAGAAAACCTATTCTTGCAAGAAGGCTAAGGTTGCTCTGAGACTACTGAAGAAGGAGTTCAAGAACAAAGCTAAGATGCGCTGCTTCTATTGTAGTAGACCCGGACACTACAAAAGAGAATGTAGCATGTATCTAGAAGATGAGGCGAAAAGAAAAGTAACCTCAATCTCAGGTATCATCTTTACACTTGAACATAAGCCATTTATAAGGTATTAGATACCGGAAAATCGGCTCACTATATGCTCCTGTTTCAGGAATAAAGTGAGTGGTGCTTTTCAAGTGGATATGAGTACACAAGTGGAAGAAGAATATAATATTTCAAAGAAAGCTTGTAATCTCATATTTTGTCTAGATTTAAAACTTGTTTAGTTTTATCTACCATATTTTGATCTTGTGGCGTTGGACGTCATTTTGAACTTGATCACAAGACATATCATCTTGTTTATATTTATGGAATGACACGTTTGTGTCTTTGGACAAATTATTTATAATGATACCAAAAGAGCTAAGACCATAGAATCAAATCAGACTTACTTGTGGCATTGTCGTCTTGGCCACATCAACATCAAACGCATCAAGAAACTTCTACAAGAAGGTGTTCTTGACTCTTTCGATTTAGAATCGTTTGAGAATTGCGAGGGATGTCTATTAGGCAAGATGATTAAACAGCCATTCTCCAAGTTGGGAGAAAGGGCAAGTGACTTATTGGGTCTTATACAAACCGATGTATGTGGACCAATGAGCTCAACCACAAGAAATGGACATCGATATTTCATCACTTTCACAGACGACTATAGTAGATATGGCTATTTCTACCTCATGTCGCATAAATCTGAATCATTTGAAAAGTTCAAAGAATTTCAGAGTGAAGTTGAAAATCATCTTGGCAAGAAAATCAAAGCCCTTTGATCTGATCGAGGTGGTGAATACTTGAGCCAAGAATTCGATGACCATCTGAAAGAAAAGGGTATAATTTCAGAATTGACACCTCCAGGAACTCCACAATGGAACAGAGTATCCGAAAGGAGAAATCAAACCTTGTTAGACATGGTACGATCAACAATGGGTCTTAGTGATCTTCCTATCTCTTTCTGGGGACACGCACTTCTAACTGCGGCACTAACACTGAACCGTGCTCCATCAAAAGCTGTAGAAAAGACTCCATATGAATTATGGACGAAGAAACCTCCTAGTTTATCTAAACTAAAGATATGGGGATGCGAAGCATATGTCAAGAAATTGATTTCTAACAAACTTCATCCCAAATCTGACAAGGTTTACTTTGTGGGATACCTAAAAGAAACCAAAGGGTATTACTTCTACAAAAAATCGGAGAACAAAGTGTTTGTTGCTCGCGATGGTGTCTTTTTGGAGAAGGATCACCTTTCCAAAATGACAAGTGGGAGGAAAATCGAACTCGACGAAGTTCGTGAGGATGAGCAACAAAATCATAATGACAGTCAAAGTGCTCAAACAACATCTATTGACGCAGTTCAAAATGAACAAATTTGTGCAAAGTCAAACCGACAATGCAAATGCTTAATCCATTACCCTACGTAGGTCTCAGAGGCCGAGATCTTAACCTAATAGATATAGTATTAACCGAGAATCAGGACATCCTAATTATGGATGGAGTTGAACCGACAACCTACAAGCAAGCAATGGCAAGCATCGACTCTGCTAAATGGCAAGAGGCCATGAGATCTGAAATGGATTCCATGTTTGAAAATCAAGTCTGGTACTTAGTTGACTTACCCGAAGGTTATACACCTATCGGATGTAAGTGGATTTTAAAGTTGAAAACCAACATCGCCTTCCTAGTCTTATATGTCGATGACATATTGCTCGTTGGAAACAACATTTTGTTGTTAGAGTCTGTAAAGGCCTGGCTTGAAAAGTGCTTCTCAATGAAAGACTTGGGAGAGGCTCAGTACATACTAGGCATCAAGATCTATAGGGATAGATCGAAAAGGATGATTGGATTGAGTCAGAGTACTTATATTGATAAGGTACTTGCTTGATTTGGCATGGAGGAGGCCAAGAGAGGTCACCTGCCAATGTCACAATGATAACCTTAAGAACGAAGCAGTGTCCACAGACACCTGATAAGCGGGTAAGAATGAATCAGATTCCATATGCTTCGCTTATTGGATCGATTATGTATGCCATGATATATACTAGGCCAGATGTATCGTATGCCTTGAGTGCTACAAGCCGTTACCAATCAGACCCAGGAGAGGCGCATTGGACTGTGGCCAAAAATATCCTAAAGTACCTGAAAAGGAACAAGGATAAATTCCTGGTGTCTGGTGGTGTAGAGGATTTAGTTGTGGAAGGTTATACCGACGCAAGCTTCCAAAGAGACAGAGACAATTTCAAATCGCAATCTGGATATGTGTTCTGTCTTAATGGAGGGGCGTTTAGTTGGAAGAGCGCAAAGAAGAGTACAACTGCAAATTCTACAACTGAAGTCGAATACTTAGCAGCTCCTGAAGCAGCTAAGGAGGCTGTTTGGATTCGTAAGTTCGTTGGTGAACTTGATGTTGTACCCTCTATAAAGGGTCCAATAGCCCTCTATTGTGACAACAATGGAGCTATTGCTCATGCCAGAGAGCCTAGGGAACATCAGAAGGTCAAACATGTCAAGCGGCGATTTCACATGATTCGAGAATGGAAATCAGAGGGTGAAATCAGAATTTGCAAAGTTGGAACGAATGACAATGTAGCCGATCCACTTACTAAACATTTGCCTCAAGTGAAGCACAACAAGCACGTTGAGGCAATGGGAATCAATCATGTAGGAGACTGGCTTTGATTTCCTTGTTTAGTGTTTTATTTAATTTTGAGAAAAATTAATGTAAGACGCTAAGGAAAACCATTCAAGTTTTGGAGTAATATAAAATTTCATGCAATATTTTATTACTCCGTTATGCTATTTAATTGTGGTTTAGGATTAAACAATGAGTCCATTCGATTCAGAGAATATTCAAAATAGGGTATCAAGACCAGTCTTGCTAAGGAAACACCTATTAAGTGAACATTGAATATTATAATCGAAAATTATCCCTAATCAAGGGCATTTAAACAGTGGACTATTAATGACCGATTGAGATTAGTGTGTAGTTTGATTTATAGCACCGTTTCATGTGCTACAAGGACATGATTGTTATAAATCATTTGCATAGGTATTGGTTTAGAACCACACTAGATCGACCTATGAGAATACATTAAGAAATTAAAAAATTTGTCATAAGTATACTTCTCATTATGGCTATCGGAACCTATTTCCTGGACCAAGAGTATTGTGAGTTCTCTTGTTTGAGTACTAGTTCGCTTTGATGTTGTCAAACGTCTGCCGTAATAGGGGATTATAACGGAAACACTCGGGCGACTAGGTCCTCTCAGTATGAGGAGCTACATTACAAGACTGGGAATGTCCCCCTACTAAAATAGGGAAGATGTCTTTGTTGTATACAAGGCCTCTCGTAGAGAGAGACTGTAAAATGCATGTCCGTGCTCGGATGGATTTTAGAAATCATCTGTTTATTGACAATTGGACTCAGAATCGGGAAACACCTCTGGACGTAATAAGGATGACAAAATAAATCTTACCTTATAGTTCATGAAGAGACATTAAGCGACATAGGAAAAAGGCTATAAACAAAATGCGCACTTTTCCGGAAGGACAAGTGGGAGATTGAAAGGAATGGGGTCCTTTGAACAAGTGTACTATTCCGTTAGTGGGTTCAGTGAGGTCAAGTGATCGAAATGCCTGGGTGGAGGCCGCTTCCGATCAGTAATATTAATGAATAATTAATATTACAGCTTAATCTTGACTGAACCCTTCGGGTCACACCCAAGCATTCAATAAACTGAAACGACGAATTAATTCGGAAGGAATTAATGAGTCGACCGAGTAATATTTTTTTAAACGTCGGAAATTTGAGCTTAGAGCGTCGAAATCGAGCGTCGGAAGTCGAGTCGAAAAATAGTGAAAGACGAGACGAGAAATAGTAATAAATCAACAAAAGACCAAAATACCCCTAGCATCGGATTGCCCAAGCAAACCGAGTGCTAAGGGCGTATGGCCTAGCATGGTGGCTAGCATGCGCACCATGCCGAGCCTAGGCTGGCTATGGTGATGTTATTCTGGTTGAAAAACGCGGGTATCACTTACCAACGAGCAGCTACTGCCTTACTCCATGACATGATGCACAAGGAAGTTGAAGTCTCTGTACATGACATGATTGTAAAATCAAAAGATCGCCCAGGACATTTGGTAGCCTTAAGAAAATTCTTTGAAAGGCTAAGAAAATACAACATGAGGTTAAACCCCTCTAAGTGTGCTTAAGTCACCTCAGGAAAACTCTGGGAAACTTCATTAGCTCTAGAGGAATAAAGATATAACCAACCAAGATCAAGGCGATCATGTCAATGCGACCGCCCAAAACCGAAAAGCAAATTCGGGGATTCATTGACCGGTTGCTATACATAATTTGGTGAACCAATATTCAAGAAGCTCAAAAATAATGTACCAATAATATGGGACGATGAGTGCAAAAAAGCCTTTGAAAAGATCAGAGCATATCTCGCTAATCCTCCTGTATTAGCACTAGCACTCCCAGGATTTCCTCTTAGGTTGTACCTAACAGTCACCAAAGAGACAATGGGGGCTATGCTCGCACAAGAAGTAGAAGGAAAAGAGAATGCCATCTACTATATAAGTAAAAAAGATGCTCGAGTGTGAATTACACTATACACCACTTGAGAAATTTTGCCTCGCATTAGTGTGGGCCACAACCAAGTTAAAACATTATATGCTCGTTCACACAGTCTTTGTAGTATCCCGGATGGATCCACTTAAGTATCTTTTCAAGAAATCTACACTAAATGGGCAAATATCAAGGTGGATAGTCAACTTATCCCAATTTGATGTAAGATTATTGTTCCAAAAGGCTATTAAAGGATCCGTGGTCTCGGACTTCTTAGCAAACTTCCCAAAAGAAGATTGGACACCAATACATTTGAATGATTTTCCAGACGAAGACTTAGTGGAAACAGAAGACAATACTTGGACTCTATATTTCGACGAAGCCTCAAACCAAAAAAGGATGTAGCGTAGGGGTATTATTGGTATCACCCAAAGAAGAATATATTCCAATCTCCACAAAGCTAGATTTCGACCTTACCAACAACGATGTAGAATATAAAGCATGTGTGGAAGGCCTCTAAACAACATTGGCATTGGAAGTAAAGAAATTTCGAATATTTGGAGATTCTTCGTTGATCATCAATCAAATCTCCAAAATATGGAAAGTAAGGAGTGAAAGCTTGGCCCCTTACCAAACATACATGGAAACTGTCATAAACCAACTAGAAAAGGTAGAGTACACATATCTACCTAGAAAGGAAAATCAATTTGCTGATGCCTTGGCAAGACTAGCCTCAATGGTTAGAATTTCTATGGAAATCGAGCAAATTCCTTTAACAATGGAAAAAAGGCATAAACCAGCTTATATCCAAGCTATAGAGGCTGATGAAGTGGTCCAAGAAGAAGAAGAACCTTGGTATACGGACATCCACAACTATGTCACCAAAGGAGAATATCCACTCCATGCTAACAAAAGAGAAAAACGAGCCTTAAGACTTTTGGTTTCCCAATATGTGCTCATAAACGACGAGTTACACAAAAGGGTACATAAAGGTCGAGCTCTTCTATGTGTAGGAAAAAAAGAAGCCCAAAGGGCTATGAGAATAGTCCACGAAGGAGTACGTGGAACACATGTAAATGTCAAAATTCTAGTCCAAAAGATAATGCGTGAAGGGTATTATTGGAGTACCATGAATAGGGATTGTCATTAATATGTCAAAAGATGCCCTAAATGGCAAATATACACTAACTTACAACATCTTCCTCCATCTCTCCTTTACACCTATACATCACCATGACCATTCTCAACATGGGGAATAGATATTATTGGAAAAATTACTCCTCTAGGAACAGGAGGCCATGAATACATCTTTGTAGCAATTTATTACTTCATTAAATGGGTTAAAGCAGCATCATATGCAAAGCTCACTGCAAAGCATGTAGCACTCTTTATCGAAAGAAACATTATTTGTCTATATGGAGTCCCATATGAAATGGTAAGTGATAATGGAACTCACTTTTAAGAAGAATGTGAAGAATTGCTACAAAAGTATGGCATTGAACATCATCACTCTTCTCCATACAAATCTCAGGAAAATGGTGCAGTTGAGGCGGCTAAATAAATTTAAAGACTATCATTGAGAAGATGACAGAAATTACAAGGATTGGCCTGACAAACTCCACTTTGCTATGTGGGATTATCGCTTGTCAATTCGTTCGTCAACAGGAAATACACCATTTTCCTTAGTCTATAGGATGGATGCCTTACAACCTGTACAGCTAGAAATACCTTCCCTACGTATCGCGTTGGAAAGTAAACTAGATGAAGTTGAGTGGACTAGAGCAAGATATGAAGAGCTAATTCTACTCGATGAAAAGCGACTAGAGGCTCTACATCATACTCAATGCTGTCAAACTCGTATCGCTAGACACTTCAACAAGAAAGTCAAGACAAGAAACATCAAAGTAGGAGACTCAGTGCTAAAGGCATTAAGGAAAAATGTTTTGGATCCAAGAGGCATGTTTAGACCTAAACGGTTTGGACCATATATTGTCAACACTATCCTATCAGGAGGTGCTGCAAAACTAACTGATATGGATGGCAATGAGTTCTCAACATGATAATCTTGACCAATTTAAGAAGTACTACCCATAATTACTTGAGTAGGATATTCAAGAGAGCTACGTTTGGCCTAATTCCTTAGGAAAGGATATGTAGGCAACCCTTATAGGGTGCGACCACTTTAATTTTTACAAATATCGCTTCCCAACATCGACAAGTTAACTCAGAATAATCGGCGCGAAAAAATTCAAGACCAACGCATCCCAGATGTAGCGCCTAACGACAAGTAGTAACGTCTAGCGATCAACTTAAACGCGCCAATTTCTTTGCGATAATCTGGGAAAATTTCTGTGTATTTCGGAAATTTTCAACATCTGTACTCGAATAATTTTCAGAAAAATAATTAAAGTGTTCTCATAACTTTAATGGAAATCAAGAATAAATGTTGATTTAATTTAAAAAGCTGAAAATTACATTAATGAAATAAAGTAAAAATTACATTATTGATGGAATTTAAATAAAGCTTAAAAATAAATTAACATGAAAATTAAAATTGTCCAAAAATTTAAAAGTAAAGCAATGCTCTAATCTGTCTTCTCTTTTTTAGCCCTCTTCCAATTCTTGTCAGCATTTTCTTCTTCATCCATCACTTTTGCTAGCAAGCATCCCTTAGAGCATCTACATTCAATCTTGGTGTTCATAGTTTCCCCTTAAGCCATCACTCCATGTTTCTTTTTTATCTATACATTCTTTTCTATAGATTAAACTTTTCTTTTCCCTTTGCCTTCAGTAGTATTTTTCTTCTTAGGCATAGAAGGAGTCTTGCATTCAACCTTTTCACCTAAGCGTTCCTTAACAGGAGCTTTCTTGTCTCCCAAACGATCCTTCACATTGGTCTTAATTTGAACTTGGGTCTTGTTCTTTTCATCTTTAGACAAAGAAGGAGGAACCTTTTGGGTAATAACTTCCCATAAAGGCCTAGCATACAAATAATTATCAAATCTCTCCATGTCTTGTGAAACAGGAAATTCATAAGGGCGACGAAGATAACCAGAAGGAAAATTTTAAGCAAAGACATACTGTGTTTTTATCCTACAGGGGTAATAAAAGGTCAACTTTGATAAGCTAAGGAGACGGAAAAAGGGTTGTTTGTTGACACCAACCATCTTCTCAATTTTCCACCAAGAGATGACCCACTTGATAGAAAAATCACAAGATTCAAAAATTTTGCTCCACTCCCGGCGGCCCATCTTTATGGAGAAACGTTTCTTTCGCTTTACAAAACAATTCGGTGTATATTTTTCAATATTGTTAGAGGACTAATTAATTCTAGCCTCTACATTAGCCATATTGGCAAAAACTCAATGCAAATAATTTGTATTACTATAAAAAAATATATATTTTTGATTTCTGTAATTAAAAATATTGTTTTTCTACCTGTAATAAAATTGGTGAGCCTCGAAGAGGTGCTTTTGGATTTTTCTGTAATTCATCTAAACTAATCATAGTTTCTCAAACAATTAATAACATTATATTCCTTCCTGATTCTATTTGTTCCATGACAGATACTAAAATTGCTTGACCCTCATGAATATTACCACTAGTTAGGAGATATTGGCTAAACATGCAAAAGAGGAAAGCTCTCCTCCTATAAACATGAAAAGATTCAGAATGTAGTATATCGAAATAATGGTGTGCAAATTCTATCAGATTAACTACATTCCCATCTACAATTTTTGTTAGATCCCTGTCCTTAAGATTGAAGAAATGCTCAAAGCCTTTATAATAATATTCGCTCACATTAGGAATTACCGCAAGATCTAAAGAAGGGAAGCCTAGAATGGCACCAAAATCTTTCGGTAATTGACTAATTTCATCATAGCCTATTCTAAAGAAATGGGTGTTTGGATCCCAATATTCTAAGGCGATACGAATAAAATCTATATCTATGTCTACCCCTTAATACCATAAATACCTCCCAAGTGAAAAAGTCAAGCACTTTTCTCTCCTTAGCAGTCAAAGACCAACACCACTCACGAGTAAAATTACTAAAACTCTTAGACATGATTGCTTGATGAGAATTAAAGCTATAATTAAATCTGTTTGAAATATTCAAAAATCGACAAATTTGGGGGCTATTAATGCACAAAATTGGTACAATTTGAATCCGAAAAGGATTCAAAGAAAGAAGTTTAGCGCCAGGTGACAGGCACAGTGCCTGCCGACAAGGCCTGTCGCCTAAAGACATAGATCAACGTCTAGCGACAGAAAGCCAACATGACACCAGCTTTGCTCGCTATGCAAACCACGTTTTTTCAACTATGACTCGATTTTGTACATTGAATTTACTGTTTTGACCTCTTGTCTCAAAGCCTTATCAAACACTTTTTTTCAATTAATTTGAGCTTAATAAATTTTGGGTTCATGTTAGTCAAAGTTTATATTATTTTTCATTTTTTCTTTTGGGGGAGAAAGTCGAATACCCTCCATTCATAATAAAAATGACCGAAATTTTTGCGTAAAATTAGTCACAATTTTTCACACACTCATATGCACATAAAATGAAAAATAAAAAATGCAGAGATAAAATAAGCATAAAGTGTTTTTATATACAGTGTGTCAAACATAGAAGTCATATAATGCAAACTAGTAAAGTCTTACAAAGTAAAAAAAAAAATACAGGTACAACTACGGTGCTGGAGGAAGTAGCTGGGGAAGAAGTCCTAATGTGTCAAAGAATAGTGTAAACCGTAGGGTATGCCCCTCTCCAGCTCCAGCATCACCAATAGTCGAGATTGATAGAGTAGGACCAGCCCATCCAGGCTCACCCTGATGCTAAATCGCTAATGGCTGAGGCTGTTGCGGCTACTGCGACGACAAGCCAACCTCGTACGTCCTACAACCCCTAAAAGAAGCCGATGTCACGCCTCCTTGGCCTGTCAGCCTAACTAGGGGTGAGCAAACCAGGTACCCGGTCAAAATTTTAGGAACCGGACTTGGAATTGGTTGATACCGGATCCTAAAATCCTGAATTGGAATTGGAACCACTTCAACCGGGTCCTTGACTTTAGGATTTTGTATTGGAACCACCGGGTACCAGTTCCGGGTACCCACTAATGTACACAACTGTTAAATTTTAATACAATATTTTGATCTATTTTCATTTTTAGCGTTTAAAAATTATATTTATATATACATAAAGATATTTTATTTATGTTTAGTTTTAAAATATATTTTTTAATGTTAATAACTAAATACATTCTAACATATGTTTGTTATTTAAATACATTTAGTTTAATATTTATTGGGTAACCGGGTACCCAACCGGTTTCGAATCCAAAATATAAAGAATTGGAATTGGAACCGGTAGTAACCGACTCCTTAATTTATTACCCGAAATTGGAACCATCGGGTCGAATTTTGATTATGAATCCGCCGGTTTCTTACCGGTTCAAATTCCAATATCGAGTAGCCGGATTTTTTGCTCACCCCTAGGCCTAACATGTGCACCCTCAAACGAAAGCCTGAACCCTCCGATCTCTCAGCAAAAACCATCACCGACTGGCCAACCTAGCCCCCGGAAGAAGTACAATGACGTCTCGAGCCAAAACCAGATCTCTCTCTCCTAGCCTCGGGTCTTGTCCGAGTATGTGGCGGAGGAATAGGATGTCCCTGCAAGAAATAAATCATATCAGATGCAAAAATAGGCAAATAAAACATGTAATAAGGAGAAGAGAAATACCTTTGCAATAATGTCTTCACGACAACAAGAGGCTCGATCTCTAAGTCTCACCAGCTGGTATATACCCCTCGCCATCCTCGTTACCACCTCGCGAGAAAACAGTAAAGAGACAAAGTCAGTAACAATCAAAGATATATGTATGAGTATACGACAAATAAATGACTCACCCAGGTCTGATGTCGAGGTATCGATCGCTCGATGAAGTAGTGATCCGGAGGAGCTAGGCGAATCATCTCCTCAACTGGGCCATATATCCCCTGGTAGGTGATAGAGACAGGTGGAGGTACAAACTCTACATGCGTATCCTGGCAAAATAAATCCAAGAAATTAGTATTTACTTGGGGGCTACCTAAAAGAAAAACACAAGAAATAAGGAATACATCCTCTGCCTCCTCTAGCAAAACTTGTGGTAGCCTGGAGCCAAAGGTGGCAGCAACATCTCCCCATATCATAGCTCCGCACGGGCATGAGTCCGTAAATGTGTGCCCGCTGGGGACAGACTCTCCAAGGTCCTAAACTTTGTCTGGTCAAACATGTGTCGAGGAGGGCGAGCAGGAACAACAAAAGCCTCCGAGGACTACTAAATAGCCACTATATCGCCTAAGTACACAATAGTGTTGTATGTCCCCTAAAAAAATATCGACGCTGAGTAATGTACTACGCATCAAGCGCAGTAATGTCCAAATCAGCCCACGGCCTAAACTCTACAGTTGACTCCTACAAAACTCTAAGGATTCTCCTCTCATTTGCACCTGTTTAGCCCTTTTATAATCATTTTTAGCTTAGTTTTGTTTTCTCCTTTCCTTTCTCTTTTATCTTCCTTTTTCCTAGATTTTTGCAACTCTTTACTTTGATTTCCATGCTCGTGTTTTGTAGGAATCGGGGTCTTCAAATTGGAGCTGAGGAAAGCAAGTTCTAGAGGAGGTGTGGTCGAACTCAAGAAAGGTTCGGTCAAACCGTAGGTGTGACCGAACCTGCACAAGGTTAGACCAAACTTTGGAGGCAGGAACTTTTCAAATTTCAGCATTTTGCAGAAGCGGTCAAACCCTAGAAGTTCGACCGAACCAGGAGTAGAAAGGTTCGACCGAACCTACCCATGGTTCAGTCAAACCTTTTGCTGACTTCAGCCAGCTGTGTACGGACTATATAAGTCCCGTTTTAGAACGTTTGAATGTAATGAGTTTACTTAGTTCTAATTTCATAATATTAGCTTCATGTAGAGAGAGAAAAGTGGATTATTACTCAAATTTCCTTATTGTATTCAACTTTGCTCAAGTTTAATCTTCAATCAAGCAAGACTTCAAGTTTTCATCTTTCATTAATCCTTTCTTTAGTAATCTCTAATCCTTCCCTTTAGCTTTATTTATTTGCATTTATGGTTGCTTATTTTTGTTAATCTTATTAGTTCATCTAGTTGTTATTGATTTCATTGTTTTTAATCATGCTTTGTTTTAAGTTTCTTGAGTTTGTTTCTAGTTTTGATATTATGTTTAATCTCCCTTCTCTAGGCTAATCTTTTAGCTAGGGGAAGGGGATGGAAAATATGAGTTGATATTGGATGAATGATGATGGTTGGATTAAACTCATGCCATAAATTGATGAAAGACATGATTTTTGATAGCTTGAATTATTGTTGCACTCTATTTGATGTTTTCTAGTTTAAATGCATAAAAGTGATTAAAACTAGATTAAGATCATCTCTATTTCAATGATTACATGAGAATGAGTTATTAAAATGGAGTGTTTATGAATTGTGTTTCTTTATTCTCTTGATTTGATTGTAACTAATAGGATGCATGAGAATGATCCTTATTAGTGTAGACCTCTTTCATTGATTTGCCTAGACTATTTCATGAGAATGATTTGTTTAGGTAGAATCTTGTGTTCTTTGGCATGTGTTTCATGATAATCATTATTATTCCCCTCTTTCTAATCATATTTAATACCCCCGTATTCCTAGCATCATTTTCCCTTGATTTTAATCATCATTTTCTTGCTTATTTGTAGTTTTAGTGTTCTTACTCAACAAAACCAACAAAAATAATCCCCTTTTTACTCTTGCATTAGTGATTATTGATGTTCAATTAGTGTGATTCCCTTGTGGTTTGACCCTTTTACTTGCCACTAACTAGTTTGGTTTAACTTTAGGTATTATAAATGATTAATTTGATTAGGGTAGCAGCGTCTACTATTGCTTTTGTTAGAGTCATTTACTTGCTTTTCTTTTTGTTTTGTTTGTTTGATCATCCTTGTCATTGCTAATTGTTTGCTTAGCTTTGGTGAATGCTTAGGAGGTCTCAAGGAGCACCCTCACATAAAATTGACCACGAGATCAACCGAACCTTGAGACAAGTCCGTAGGCTTTATCAAGACAAGGGAAGAGGTTTTGGTGATATAATTGATAGTGAGAGTGATTCTTACTCTTTAAGTTCACAAAGCGGATCAATGGCGGGAGAAGAAGATGATGTTTTGTTTTGTGAGTTCTGAAATCCGGAGGATTATGAGCTCACGAGAGGGATATTGCTACCTGTCACGGAAACCAACTTCTCAATCCATCCTCAATATACTAGAATGGTCCAATCGGAGCAATTTTCCGGAAACGCAAGTGAGGACCTTATTGAACATTTGGACCGATTCCTTGAGTTGTGCGCAATGATGCAAAACAATGAAGTAAGCCAAGACTACATTCGTATGCACCTTTTCCGACAATCTTTCACCGGACGAGCAAAGAAATGGCTAAAGCAAGTAAAGCCTAACACTCTCACAACATAGAGCGAGGTGGTAATGGCGTTCTTGAAGCGATTTATATCCGAGGAGAAGACCGCCGAAATGAGAAGGAAAATCGCATCGTTTGAGCAAGAAGCCAATGAATGTCTTGGTGAAGCTTGGGAGAGATTCAAAGAGTTGGTGCAAGCGTGTCCCCACCATGAGTACAATCAAGGGTTGCTCATGCGGTTTTTCTACGACGGATTGGAGCCCCTGTCAAGAGCCAATTTGGATGCGGGGGCGGGTGGTCAATTAATCAAAATCCCTCAAATTCAAGTTGAATCCACAATAGAAGAGGTAGTAAAGAATTACTCTTGGGGGGGCCGAAGAATAAAAGCTCCAAAGAAAGGTGGTATTTACGAGTTGGAGAAAGTTGATCAATTGCAACATCAAATTGATCAACTAACAAAAGGGCTTTCCAAGTTGAACACGAGTGTGAGTGCAAGTTCAAGCGGTGGAGCAAGCTCCTCTCTAGTTAACTCTTTCTCTTGTCAAAATTGTGGAGGAAAAAAACCATGATACATCTTATTGTGTAGCTAAGCACCTCAAAGAAATCAAGAACAAGCACCTCAAGCAGAGCTAACACAAACTCAACTCCTTCAAGCCATGCATGCTCAAATGCAAACTTTTGGGCAACAAATGCAAGAGATAAGAACTCACAACAAGATAGTTGATTCACAACTAGCTCAATTAGCCGAGAGAACTCCTTTCAATTTACCATCTACTCTACCCGGACAACCACAACCTAACCCTTTTCACAACTCAAAACCCGATACATGCAAGGCGATCACATTGAGGTCGGGAACTTCCTATGAAGGACAAAATGAGGGGGGTAGTGAGGAAAATAAGGGAGGACTGGAGAGTGTGAATGAAAACAAGGGAGGTGAGAAAGAAAAAGTTGATGAGATAGAAGGAGGTTCGGAGAAGAAGAAGCTTGACAATGAGAAGACAACTTTAATTCCTAGTGAGGCTAGGAACCTTGATGGACCGGTTCCTTTTTCCCAGTCGGCTTGCAGATAGGAAGTTGAATGACAAGTTTGCAAATTCCTTAGTCTGATGAAGAATTTTCACATCAACCTCGCTTTCCTTGAAGTTGTGACACAAATGCCATCTTACTCCAAGTTCCTCAAAGATATTCTCACCAACAAGAGGAAGATCAATGATGAACTTATCACCCTTCCACATCAAGTGAGTGCTCTTTTCCAACATAAGATGCCTAAGAAGGAAAAAGACCCGGGAAGCTTCACTTTGCCGGTGAAAATTGGGAACATGGAAGCTAGGGGCACCTTAGCCGATCTTGGAGAAAGTGTTAGCTTAATCCCTCTATGCATTGCTTAAAAACTCAATATAGAGATGATCCCTACATGGAAGACAATTAAATTGGCCGATCGGTCAGTGAAATTACCTTGTGGAGAGCTTGAGGATTTCCAATTCAAGTGGGACACATCTAAGTGCCTTGTGACTTTGTTTTGATGGATATGGAGGAAGATGTTAACACTCCTTTTATTTTGGGACGTGAAGCTCTTAAAACTTTGGGGGCGGTCATTAATTGAAAGAATAACACCATCACATGTCACGCCTATTTGGTTTTGATTTGGGAAAAATGCAACTTCATAGTCGAGGAGGACATTGTCCTCGGCCATAAAGTTTCAAAAAATGGCATTGAGGTTGATCCGGCCAAAGTTTTGGTGATTGAGAAATTACCCCCTCCTACTTCTATCACGGGAGTACGAGCTTTTGTTGGGCATGCCGGTTTCTACCAGACATTTATCAAAGGCTTTTCGTCAATCGCCAAACTTTTGACCGAATTACTCAAAAAGGATGTTCCTTTTAACATCAATGAGGCTTGCCTTGAGGCATTTTGTAAGCTGAAGGAAGCTCTCATTTCCTCTCCTGTTGTGCAAACTCTGGATTAGAGCTTGTCTTTTGAGCTAATGTGCAGTGCGAGTGATTTTGCAGTGGGTACCATGCTTGGACAAAAGAAAGAAGGAAAATCATGTGTCATCTACTATGCAAGTAGGACTCTTTATGAAGCTCAAAAGAACTACACAATAACGGAAAAGGAAATGCTAGCGGTTATTTTTGACTTTGATAAGTTTAGGTCCTATCTTATTTGCTCTAAGGTGATTGTGTACACGAATTATATTGCGGTGCGATATCTCATGACTAAGAAGGAAGCAAAGCCTCGCTTAATAAGTTGGGTTCTCTCTCTTTAACATTTTCACATGGAAATGAGGGACAAAAAGGGAGCGGAGAACTACGTTGTGGATCATTTGTCTAGGCTACCTCTTGAGAACAAAAGTGATGTGCCAATCAATGATGAGATAGGATTTGAAACCATCATAGCTATGGCTTCAACATGTAGTCCTTGGTATGCGGACATTGCCAATTATCTTGCTTGTGGAGTCATTCCCCCGGAGTTTTCTTCTCAGCAAAAGAAGAGGTTTTTGAAGAAGTTAGGAGGTACTTTTGGAATGACCCATACTTGTTCAAACAATGCGGATATGGCCTTTTTCGAAAATGTGTTCCGGATCATGAAATCGAAGGAGTTCTTTAGCATTGCCATTCACTACCATGTGGAGGACATGGGGGTGTTTATAAGACGGTAGTAAAAATCTCTCAATCTCTATTGTGGTGGCCAACGATGCATAAGGATGCCCACAAGTTCGTTTCACAATGTGAAAGGTGTTTAAGGAGTGGAGGCATAACCAAAAGAGATGAAATGCCTCAACAAAATGTCTTAGAAGTTTAACCCTTTGATGTTTGGGGGGTGGACTTTATAGGGCCTTTCGTTTCTTCTTGTGGAAATCTATATATATTGGTAGCGGTTGATTATGTGACAAAATGGATTGAAGCCATACCCTCACCTACCAATGATCACAAGGTTGTGCTTAAGCTTCTTAAGAAGATAATTTTTCCTAAGTTTGGGGTTCCAAGGGTGTTAATTAGTGATGGAGGGTCCCATTTCGCCAAAAAGCAATTTGAAGCTCTTCTCAAGAGGTGGCATTCATCACAAGGTTGGATTACCTTACCACCCTCTAACTGAAGGACAAGTGGAGGTCTCGAATCGTGAAATCAAGAATCTAATTAAAAGGATGGTGAACAAATAAAGGAAGGATTGGTCTCTCAAGCTTTATTACACACTATGGGCTCTTAGGACGGCGTACAAAACTCCAATTGGCACGATCCCGTATTGGTTGGTCTATGGAAAGGCTTGTCACTTGCCGGTTGAGTTAGAATACAAGGCTTGGTGGGCCATCAAGGAACTCAATATGGATTTATCGTTGGCCGGTGAGAAGAGATTACTTATGCTCAATGAACTTCAAGAGCTTAGAGATGATGCTTATGAGAGCTCTAGATTGTATATGGAGAAAACAAAAAGTGGCATGACCAACATATACGAAACAAGAGCTTTAAGGTTGGAGATAAAGTTTTGCTTTTCAACTCTAGGCTTCGTTTGTTTCCGGGTAAACTCAAGTCCAAATGGTCGGGTCCTTTTGTGATACCAAAGACTACTCCTTATGGGTCTTTTGAGTTAGATGCGAATGGTAACAAGTTTATGGTCAATGGTCATCGTTTGAAGGACTACTTTTGCAAGGAAGAAGTTGGTCTCATTGAATGTCTAATGCTTGACCATTTGGATCCTAAGCCTCCCCCTTGATGAATTTTTCTCATGGTCAAGATAATGACCTCATAAAGAAGCGCTTCTTGGGAGGCAACCTAAGTTTCTAACCTTTTTCTACTCTTCTCTTTTCTTTTTTCTTGATGCTTTAACTTTTCTATCTACAATTTTGGATTGATGGATTTATGTGTTTTTAGGATTTGGTTGAGTTGGAATCGTTGGTATGCCTTGCCTTTAGCATGATTGTATGGTGTTTTAAAGTGTTTTGAAGAGGGGTTTTGTTCATATTTTGTTGCAAAATGAGCATCTTTGAAAAATTAGGTGGTTCGAATGAACTCCCTAAAAGTTCAGTCGAACTTTGTGAAAGGTTTGACCGAACTTTCTTAAGTTCGGTCGCACCTACTCTGGAAGCTAAATCTGAAAACTTTCTGCCATAATTGCAGAAATTAAGGATTCATAGCAAGTTCTACCAAACACATGGGGGGATCAACCAAACCTTGGTTTGCCCGAACATACTTGAGTTCGTTCGCACCTCCTCTGGAATTAAAAACTGGAAACTTTCTGCCCATTTTGTGAATTCTGTGTTAGAGAGCAGGTTCGACCGTACCTTGAGCAAGTTCGACCGAACTTTGGGTAAAGTTCGACCGAACCTACCCAGGGTTCGACCGAACCTTCGTCGGGGTTATTTTTTCAAAGTGAGGGAAAGGGCCGCACAACATCTTCTTCTATCTTACGTTCATTAAACTCTCTCTCTCTCTCTCCTCTTCTCCTTCCTACTCTAAAACTTTATTGACACACCCAATTTCAACCTCAAACCTCCATCAAAATCACTTCAATCTCCTCTTTTTCTCACTTATTTTTCATCCTTCACTCAATTTCTACAATCTACACCCAAAATTCCTCACAAAACTTCACCTTTTCAATTTTCCCCAATTTCTAGGATTTGAGTGAGTTGTTATTTTTAGGTTTCTATTTGCTTCCAATCAATCGTGGTATGGTTTTTCTAGCTTTTACAAGTTCATTTTGTCAATTTCTTATAGTTTTACCATGTTTTATATGTTAAAGTATGAATTGTGGTAATATTGAGATTGTTAGTAATGACTCGTTTGATGTTTGTGGTTCAAAGGATTTCCTTGTTGCAATTGATTGGTTGTTGATAGTAGAACTTGTTTTATGATGAGTATGCATGTATACCTTTATTTTATTTGGTTTCAATGTATTTACTTGAATATGTTTATTTCACATTAGGTTGTTCATGCTACTACTTGTTGATTGAGAAATTCATGAGATGGATGTAGTTTTGAGATTGTTGTTCGTTATTCTTGGTTTGATGTTGAAGGTTTGTGAGTGATTATCATGAATTTAGGGGACATCATGCCGAATTTCACCTAAACATTCTTAGGATTTGCTTATGAATGCCAATTAGAGGTGATCATTTGCGGGCTTGGGCGGGTAGCTAGTCGTGTTTATGCTTATTTGTTTGTCCAACGACCTTCATGTATCAAACCTGAACCCTTTTATGCGGGCTTGATACTTTGTCCATGCCCGCTTACTAAACGGGCCGGGCTTGCCCGCGGGCTAACGAGCCTTAAATTTTTGTTTTATTTTTTATAACACTAATTCATCTTTTTATTATTTACATGTGCGAAAATTATTTTGGTTGAGTTGTCTTAAAAAATTTTATTCACAAAAAATGATAATAGAAATTAAAAACACACAAAATATGTCACAATAAAAATTTAAAATAAATCATTGTAACCAATAAAAGCTTATCGTTCATTATAGTCTATCTGTAATGATTATTTTATTTTCTTAAATACACAAAGAATTATTTTTATTATTAAATATAACACTAACTAAATAAAAATTATTAAAATAGTATTATGATTATTATAAATGGGCCGGGCGGGCTAGCCCACGACACATATTTTCTTGTCCATAACCGCCCATTTACATTAACGAGCCGGGACTAGCCCGCCCAAATATCCAATTTTTTAAAAAAAGGTTGTCCAAGCCCGTCTTTTTTGCGGGTCGGGTTGGGCGGGCTTAGCGGGCCGTCCTGCCCATGAACAACTCTAATGCCAATGATCTTTTCGTTCTTGCCTTGGTTCATAAGTGTTTATTAATGCCTTAAATTGTATTGTTGTTATCCTCTACATCTATTTCACAATTCATGGCTATTACTTTCATGTATACACTTTTTTTATCTTGGCAAGCCCTTTTTATGACGCCTCTTGGCTTGCGTCTTCCTAATGATATTTTTGGTTATTTTTGTAGACTAATTATGTTTGGCAAGCGCAAAAGCAAATCCAAGAGAAAGAGGGCGGGTGAGCCTTCAACACCCTCTTTCCCTCCTCCGCCGGACATCAACGATCACGGCATCATTTCTCCTAATGAGCATTTTTGGAGTGTCTACCAATCATTCATCTCTCGTCCAATTTGATCAACAAGGTTTTTCTGTGCTACAACCTTGAGAAAACTCGGCATCTTGGACGAAGTGGTCCGGCTTGCTTAAAACTTTGGGTGGGGTGACTTCATCAGCCTTTCCGCTCATACTTATGAGAGAGATACATTAGAGTTCCTTGCTTCTCTCCGCAAGGAAGTAATAGAAGAGGATGATGATGGAAATGAACCTCAATTTGTCATTCACTTCCGCGTGTTCAATGAGGATCATTCTCTAACCGAAAGTGATCTAAATGAAATCTTCCATTGGCATGCATCCGGGCTTGATCACCCATCTGAGATGAACTCAACTCATCGCATCCCAAACAACGAGCAAGAGTGGTGGAGGAGCATATCCACCAAGGCCAATTTCCGCACCAACACTGCCAAAGTCAACAACATCAACCATATTGCCATGAGATACTTCACTCGGCTTCTTCAATATGGCGTATTCTTCATGGCAAATCTCGGCTCTATGGTAAAATATGAGGTGGCTTGCTTCTTTTTGGTCGACAACCCTCAGCGCACAAAGTTCCAATGCTCCTCCACTTTCATCCAACGGCTTTTGGACACCCGTGATAACCGTCTAAGTGACACTAGTGGAAAAATAGTTATCCGTAATGGGCAAAAATAGCGTATTCGTAACGGGCAGTGGGCGTTACGTATGCTGCCGTTACGGATAGGCTATGTTATTTGTAACGGACAGTTTGACTGCCGTTACGAATAACCCGTTATTTATAACAGGCAATTTGACTGCTCGTTATGAATAACCCGTTATTTGTAACGGACAGTTTGAATGCTCGTTACGAATAATCAAATTGTCCGTTACAAATACAATTGAGCCCAAATTTTTTAAAAAAAATGCAGCAGGTGATACCTGCTACACTGCTAACCTGATAACCTCTTATGATGCCAAATTTTGATTACTATTATCAATATTCAATAATAATAAATGTATAATTTAATTAATTATAAAATCAAAGATACAACTTTAATAAATGTCAAAATTGACTTTACAACAACTCCCTGACATGAGTCAAAAGCTGCTACATAAATAATACTCCTTAATACAACATGAAAATTTATAATTATAGAGAGTGAATCTTAGACAAATCACTTGCACACTGAGCAAAGAGCCATGCACAATCTTCCTTTGACAAATCACTTGCACTCTCAAACAAACTTATGTGTCTTCTCAGCATTGTGACTTTAGTTATAGGGTCCATTGCTAAGACTACAAATAATGTTGAAGCTCCTGATGTCAGCTTAAGTGACGTTAAATTAGGAGACGTGTTACCCTTGAGTTTATGGTGAGCAAAAATAGTTGATTCTGAGTCGGCAGAAACAACATCACTAATATTCTAAAGGCTTGATAGAGACTATAACCAAGAAAATAAAGGTCAAAGGACAATGATTGAACTCTAGTGGAATTTAATATTTACTAGAAATCAATGGAAAATAAGAAAAATAAAATTACTTACCCACCTCAACTTCAAAAAATCAGCAATGAACTCATCTACCCATGGCCTCTATGGAACAAGTTGTGGAGGGCACTCCTTGATACCAGGAATATCGGGCATGCAAACACTTTAGTCCTTCACTTCGATATCAAGCTTGGCTATCTTGACTTTTGGAATATGCTTAGCTTCCCACCTATGAGAAAACATAATATAATCTCAGTACAAAAAAGTAAAATTTTTTCTGGTGCTTTGCCCGTTACAAATAACCTGTTACGAATGAGATTTTTTCCACTTGTGTGACGACATTCACATGGGGGGCATGATCACTCTTATTGCCCTTTCCTTGAAAGATGGGGCCTACAAGGAAAAAATTGATTTTCTCCCCTACGTGCTCCGAAACAGAGAGGAAGCGGCCGAAGGGTGTCCTCCTTATGCTCTCTCCATCATTGCTCTCCGTCAACAACGCTTCATCAACTACACAACCAACAAACGCAAGTTTATACTCTTGGAGGAGGAAGAAGAAGAATGGTGTGTCCTTCTAGACCCCGATCTCACTTCGGTGGACCATTCCGATCCTCTAAGATGGAGGATCACCTAGCAGTTCATCCCCGACGAGTTGAGGAGGAACCGAACCTGGGGTGGTATTCCACATCCTCAACCGGTCCACCACCCGGAGCAAACCGTCCCCCCCCCTTTAGTAGGTGTGGTGAGGCATCTTCTTCTTCTACCCTACCCCCTTTTGATATGAATTCCCTTCGTAATACCCTCGAGGATATCCGTCGTGATAACCAAACTTCCATTGAACAATGGGGGTATTACGGAAGGATAAATTAGGACAATCTTGTGCAAGCCGGCATTCAAGCGCCTTATGTTAACTATACCTACCACCCTCCTCAAGAGGGTCTGGTTCCTCATTGGGACCCCTATGACCCCAACAACCCTACCCCCAATGTCTACCTCTATTGGGAAGGTCCCACTAACCCTTCCCAATGTATTGGCACCCAAGCTTATGATCCATATCGGCCGGGTGGAAGTAATCCGGCCTATGTCCCGGCATTTACATCCACCCTAACACTTTTGATGGTGGCTGGGGTAACAAGGGGTGGCCCTATGATCATTTAAACCAACCTTTTCACCCATTCATGGATACTCCCGGGTTTGATTTCGATAACCCTCCTAGGGAGAAAGGAAATAAGAACCCGAGATGAGGGTTCCCTTACCTTCCCCCCCCCCCCCGGAATTTCTCGTTTTTAACTTTTGCTCGGGACGTGCAAAAGACTAGTGTGGGGGAGGAAGTTCCTTTTGGTTGGTTGAAGTGTGCATAGGAGGGTAGTGTGGTAGGATAATAGCTTGTGCATGAGGAGGACCATTGAGGATAACTATTTTGTTGTAGTTGATGATTATTATGATGATTTGTTGATGATGATGATGATTTTTTGTTGATGTTGTTGATGATGATGATGTTTTTATGATGATTTTTATTGATAATTTGATGAGTTTTTAAGTTTTTATGTAGATGGAGATTCTCCCAAGGAAAATTCCAAATTCCCGACAATCCAAACTCCCTTAATTCAAACTTTGTAGATAACCTTTATTTATTTATTTCTTTCTTTCTTTTGTCTATAGCTTTAATCTTTTTTGTTTATTCACTTTTTTCTTTTATTCTAGTTTTATCTTAGTAGTTTCTATTATTTTGGCTTGCTTTTCAAGCTTGGAAATGGTGATGAAGGAAGTTAAGGGGCAACTTGAGCTCCCTTGGTGAGATTTTATGATTTATCTTGTCTTCAATTTTAAGCGGCGTTTGGTGAGACCTTTCCTCTCTTTTATTTACTTTTTCTTTGGGTGTTTAGTTTAGGTTTAGCTTAGGAAGAAGTTGAATGGTTCGAGGTTGTTTGCTTTTGGTTCTATGGAACTTGGGATCGTTGATGTTGTTATCGAACAATCACTTGTATTACGGTTGGGATTTAATTGGATTATATGCCTTGTGTGTGAATCTTAGTGTGTGAACCTTATTAATTTCTTCCTCTTTCTTTTGTTTTGTTTTCCCCTTTTTGTGTTACAAGCATAACTATGACAAGTTGAAATGACTTTTGATTTGTAATTTGCTCATTCTTTTGGATTGGTTTTCCTTTCTTGACGTCGTGTCTTTGAATGCTTATCTTTCTAGTTGATGGGGGTTTTCACGGTTTGAGAATGCTTGGGGTTAAGCTTGACACATTTTAAGCTAAGGTAGCACGGCTAAGAACATTAGAGGACGCTTGAACCCTAGCTCATGGGAAAGTGGTAAGATGGTGTTGCTCTCTATAGTGGATAGGATTACCTTTAGTTGGTATTTGCTCACTTCCCACCCCTTGTGAGGTCTAATATTGTTCAAGCCTTCATCATTCTTGTTGAGCGGCATTTAGGATCCTTGACGATGCGTATCTTAATCCTTGTGTTGGCCTCTAGCTCCCAAGATCGTGACCAAGAAACTCTAGATGAGGAAAAGGGCGTTTTTCATTTTTCTTTATTTTCCTTGAGTTTTGTTACAAATTTTGTTTTCATTTTTTGCATCAACTTAGTTGCTAACCAATTTGAGCTTTATTTCCCTTTCTTTATTTAACCATATTACAAACCTATTGGCCTATGTCTTACCGGCCCTTGTAGCTAGTCAAGCATTGGCTCGTGAGGTTTGAGTTGTGAGATTGTTAGATATGAGCAAGAAAAATGTGTAAATTGGTTTAAGTATAATTGATTCCCAACCTTAACCCTTAGCCATGACATTACAACCCTAGTTATGTCCCTTGGACTTTAGAGAAGCGAGGTCAAAGACCGGTGGAGGGAGATAGATTTCAACCCTATGGAGAGTGTACGCATAGTTGAGATGTCAGGATAACCTTATGATTGCACATGAAATTTCTTTTTCCGGTTCCCTCGAGGATTCATGAGGAGCTAACTAAGGGATGAATGGAAGCTAGTGGAGAGAACGTGGACCGTCTGGGTTAGGGCTAGGGCAGAGAATGAAATCATTAGTTTTCTATGCTTAGCTTAGGTTTGTCTTTTTCAACCTTGAGAATCTTAGAACGTTTTTTCCCTCTTTGAATTGAGAAAGGTAAGTATTCTTTGGTGCATCTATTTTTGTGTGAGTCCAAGTGGAGCATTTCTTTCCTTGAGGCTTGATTGGTTTCTCTAAATCCTTGTCAAGTTATGTTTGTTGTGTTTGTCTCTTTGTTCTAGTTTTCTTTGCTTGAGGACAAGCAAGAGGCAAATGTGGGGGATTTTCCTCTCATTTGCACTTGTTTAGCCCTTTTCTAAGAATTTTTACCTTAGTTTTGTTTTCTCCTTTCCCTTCTCTTTTATCTTCCTTTTCCTAGATTTTTTCCTACTCTTTACTTTCATTTCCATGCTCGTGTTTTGTAGGAACCAGGGTCTTCAAAGAGGAGAAAGCTTAAGTTGAATTGGAGCTGAGGAAAGCAAGTTCTAGAGGAGGTGTGGTCAAACTCAAGAAAGGTTCAGACAAACCTTAGGTGTGACCGAACTTGCATAAGGTTCGACCGAACTTTGGAGGCAGGAACTTTTCGAATTTTAACATTTTGCATGATCACTCTTATTACCCTTTCCTTGAAGGATAGGGCCTACAAGGACCAAATTGATTTGCTCCCCTACGAGCTCCAAAACAGAGAGGAAGCGGCCGAAGGGTGTCCTCCTCATGCTCTCTCAATCATTGCTCTCCGTCAACAACGCTTCATCAACTACACAACCAACAAACGCAAGTATATCCTCTTGGTGGATAAAGAAGAAGAATGGTGTGTCCTTCTAGACCCCGATCGCACTTCGGTGGACCATTCCGATCCTCTAAGATGGAGGATCACCCGGCAGTTGATCCCGAATGAGTTGAGGAGGAACCGAACCTGGGGTGCTATTCCACATCCTCAAACGGTTCACCACCCGGAGCAAACCGTCCCCCCCTTTAGTGGGGGTGGTGAGGCATCTTCTTCTTCTTCCCTACCTCCTTTTGATATGAATGCCCTCCGTAATACCCTTAAGGATATCCGTCATGATAACCAAACTTCCATTGAACAATGGGGGTACTACGGAAGGATAAATTAGGACAATCTTGTGCAAGCGGGCGTTCAAGCGCCCTATGTTAACTTTACCTACCACCCTCCTCAAGAGGGTCCGGTTCCTCATTGGGATCCCTATGACCCCAACAACCCTACCCCCAATGTCTACCCCTATTGGAAAGGTCCCATTGACCCTTCCCAACGTATTTGCACCCCAACTTGCGATCCATATCGCCCGGGTGGAGGTAATCCAGCCTATGACCCAGCATTTACATCCACCCCAAACCCTTTTGATGGTGGCTGGAATGACAAGGGGTGGCCCTATGAGAATTTCAACCAACCTTTTCACCCATTCATGGATACTCCCTTGTTTGATTTCGATAACCCTCCTAGGGAGAAAGGAAATAGGAACCTGAGATGAGGGTTCCCTTACCTCCCCCCCCCCCCCCGGAAATTTCTCGTTTTTAACTTTTGCTCGGGACGGGCAAAAGACTAGTGTGGGGAAGGAAATTCCTTTTGGTTGGTTGAAGTTTGCATAGGAGGGTAGTGTGGTAGGATAATAGCTTGTGCATGAGGAGGACCATTGACGATAATGGTTTTGTTGTAGTTGATGATTATTATGATGATTTGTTGATGATAATGATGATTTTTTTGTTGATGATGTTGATGATGATGATGTTTATATGATGATTTTTATTGATAATTTAATGAGTTTTTGAGTTTTTGTGTTGATGGAGATGCTCCCAAGGAAAATTCCAAATTCCCGACAATCCAAACTCCCTTAATTAAAACTTTGTAGATAGCCTTTTTTTTATTTTTTTATTTCTTCCTTTTGTTTATAGCTTTAGTCTCCTTTATTTATTGACTTTTTTTATTTTATTCTTGTTTTATCTTAGTAGTTTTTATTGTTTTGGCTCACTTTTCAAGCTTGGAAATGGTAATGAAGGAAGTTAAGGGGCAACTTGAGCTCCCTTGGTGAGATTCTATGATTTATCTTGTCTTCCATTTTAAGCGGCATTTGGTGAGACCTTTCCTCTCTTTTATTTTCTTTTTCTTTGGGTGTTTAGTTTAGGTTTAGCTTAGGAAGAAGTTGACTGGTTTGAGGTTGTTTGCTTTTGGTTCTATGGAACTTGGGATCGTTGATGTTGTTATCGAACAATCACTTGTATGACGATTGGGATTTAATTGGATTATATGTCTCGTGTGTGAATATTAGTGTGTGAACCTTATTCATTTGTTCCTCTTTCTTTTGTTTTGTTTTCCCCTTTTTGTGTTACAAACATAACTATGACAAGTTGAAATGACTTTTGATTTGTAATTTTCTCATTCTTTTGGATTGGTTTGCCTTTCTTGACGCTTTGTTTTTTACTGCTTATCTTTCTAGTTGATGGGGGTTTTCACGGTTTGAGAATTCTTGGGATTGAGCTAGACAGATTTTAAGCTAAGGTAGCACGGCTAAGAACTTTAGAGGATGCTAGAACCCCTAGCTCACGGGAGAGTGGTAAGATGGTGTTGCTCTCTATAGTGGATAGGATTACCTTCAGTTGGTATTTGCTCACTTCCCACCCCTTGTGAGGTCTAATATTGTTCAAAAGCCTTCATCATTCTTGTTGAGCGACATTTAGGATCCTTGACTATGCGTATTTTAATCCTTGTGTTGGCCTCTAGCTCCCAAGATCGTGACCAAGCAACTCTAGATGAGGAAAAGGGCGTTTTCATTTTTCTTTGTTTTCCTTGTGTTTTGTTACAAATTTTGTTTTCATTTTTTGCATTAACTTAAACCAACAATTGACTGAGGGTTTGGACTAAATCAACTCTACTTTTTATTTAATTTAATTGTTTCAATTTGATTTATATTTTGTATAAAAGTTACTAACAATTTATTCATGATGTAGCAATTTAAAGGAACGCGCGGAATGTTGTTAATTAATTAATTTAATTACTTATTTTATTTTATTCTTATTGCTAGTATCATGATTAGGTTCATAAATTATATTTGATTTGACCAACAATTTATTGTTAAATTACCTCCAATATTAATGCTTATTTTATTAAATTTTTATGATCCCCATATTTCATGTTAACGGGAATATGTAATTGAAAATCACGCCTAATAAGATAATTTGGATAACCGGTTTAGGATCCCTTTTAATCTTGTTATTAAATCAAGTGATCACAAATAATTTATAATTATATGTTGCATTAATATTAAACCAGTTTAGCTTAATAATAGTTTGGAGCAAATTATTGAATCTTGTTTGCATGCCTTTGAGATCGCAGGAATCACTTTTCACAATAAGAATCGTGTAGAGGCCAATACGGGCGAATGTGACTCCATGACTCACTTCGTACCATCATCCCCGATCCTCCTTTTGTGGTTCCGAACCATATGGAGTTAGTAATATCATGGATTATGAATGGGGTGTAACCTTCACGGGTCAATCGTTGTTGCCTATCGTTGTCCCTTTGTCCTGGTTGCCTTTTATGATCCGTGAACGGTTTACAAGTTCCTTAAAAACTTAATGGCGGCTCCCTACTTTCTTTGTCCCTAATTTTATTATGTCAATTCCCACTTCTTATGTGTGCCAAGCATACTCAGACATGCTTTAACGTAGACGCACATCGAACGACGCCTACAATAATCAAGCAATTTCATGGCATAAGATTCAACGAACAAAGCAAATTTAGCATAATTCAGTTTAAAATTTTTAAAAACCTGCCAATGAACATGAAATTTTTTTGCAAAAACCGAGACAATTTTGTGTAAAACTTACATAGGCCAGGAAACTGGATGAAATAAGCTTCAATTTGCAAGAAGTTTGAGCAAATTTGGTTGAGAAACAAAGGAGAACGAACAAGTTGAACTTTCGAGCGAAATCGCGAACAAACAGCTGCAGCAACGGCAAATGAGGAAGAAGGGGTTTTATTTCAAAATTCAAGACTCCAGCGCCAGACGACAAGCCTATCCCCATGCGCTAATGCCTACAGTTGGGCGACAGAGCAAAATTCAGGCGACAAAGCGTAGCAGTGTGCGCTGGTGCGGCGACAGAATGTCTAGCCCCCATAAATGATTATGCGGACCTTACACAGCAATTTTGGGTTCCTTGGTACGCCAGTTAGCCCTTATAAGCAATTTGACATGATTAAGCATTCGGCTCGATTACAATCCCCGTAAGTTATCGACCTGACAAATGATCGTCTCACTTAGCTTAAAGCGCCTAAGTATTGGCTCATCGCAAGCACCGAAGTAATGGTTCACAAAGAAGCACAAGAGCCAAGGTACCGGCTCATTCACAAAATGCGCCAAGTTACTGGCACAACAACAATTTCAGCGAAACATCTGCACATAAATATTCAAGAAAAGCACTAAGAATCAACAAGCGATGGTCTGCGATAATTTTCCTCGGAAAATTATCACTATAAAATTGAAGATGGCTATAAGCAGCGATCTTCGACGATATCCCGAGGCAGAGTGGAGATTGTCTGTAGCAGCGAGGCACAGCCGTGGCGAGACATTGCCACAACCCTTGAAGATGGCGAGGCACAGTCACTTTAACGATGTTACCGAGGCACTGTGGAGGATTGTCACAAGCAAATGAAGATTGCGAGGCACTGTTACCTTCAGATGGCGTTCACGGGGCACTGTGGAGGTCGTCACCAACAATAATTGATGTGTGTCATTAATGGAACTCATTTGATTCTTTTTAGGGTGAATTTCATGCTATTCTATAGCTCTTTTACTTGATTTTACTATTTATTTCTTTTAGTTTGCATTTTCTTAGTTAGATTTCTTTCTGTATGCATTTCTTGGTTTATTTTGTTATTTTCTCTCTTATTTGCATGTTTTCCTTTATTTTTCAGGTTAAGGTCGTTATCCAAGTTTCCCAAGGCCTCTTCCCAAGTTTGGCATTGATTAAAATGTCTAGTGTTGTAGGGAATATTTCAAGCGTTAACACCTAGCTTGAACCCCACTGTGATCATACACTAAAGTACGGTGGCGTCCAAAGGGAAAGAAGATAGAATAAAAGAGTCGCCAACGAGTTTTAGGAACTTGTAAACCGTACACAGGGTGAAGGTTACACCCCTTAACGATCCAAGAGATCGTCAACTCCATAAGGTCATGAACCAAATAGGGTTCGGGGATGAAGGTACAAATCCAACCTAAAAGAGATTGAACCTGCCCTAATAATAGGCCTCTACTTTATTCTGATCGTATTCATGTGCGCTTTTTGACTAACATGCAACCAATAAGTTTAACCCTAAACCTGTTTATCTATGTTGGTTGAATATTAATGCACAAATAAATCTATTATTGGCGATCACTTGAATTATAATCATATTAACCCTAACCAAGATTATTAATTATCTTATTAAGCGTGATTACAAGTACCAATTCCCTTTAAACATGCAAAAAAGGCGTGATCAAGCAATAACAATAAATATCAAGCAACATAATAATAATCATAATCATAATCATAATAATAACAATTATATTCATAAAAATAATCATAATCATGTAAAAGCATAATAATAGCAAGATCCTAGGCATGATACTAACAAGATTAATAACAAACCCTAGCATGTCACTAAGCAATAAAAATCAAAGCTTTAGCCCTAACATGATACTAACAACCATAGTTATTAGAAAGAACATAGGAAGCATCGCAGGAATCATAATTGACATTATATTCTTTACCCTAAACATGATACTAGGAACTTATTGTTGTCACCCTAAACATGATACTAGGAATCATAATAACAACCTAGACATGATTTCTATATCATAATAACAATGTAAATAATTAAAGCACTTACTTGGATGCCTCGTATCTCTTTCTAATAACAAAATACACACGTTAGTAACTTCAAGGAAAATAATAAAATTAAACAATAGTTAAATTAAATAATTGAAAGAGAGATTTGGGACCAAACCCTCAGAAATTAAAACCTTTCACGTCTAGGGCGAAGGCAACTTCGAATATGGCTAGGTGTTTCTAAATCTAATGAGTGCAGAATTTTTATATTTTAGAGAAGCTAGTTTAGAAAAAGAGAGAGAGAGTAATCAAGAAAATCTTGATGAAAGTTGGTGAGAATTGGTGAATGAAAATGGAGTTTTTAGAACACTATTTATAGAAAACATAAGCCAAAAAGATAGAAAATCAAAACAGAATTCTAACGCGTAAAACGGGGATTAGCGCCAGACGCTGACGTTAGCGCTAGACGCTAAGGCTAGTGCCAAGCAGAGCATCAGGCGCTACAGCTGGCGTTTGGTGCTGACTAAGAAATTGACGCATTTTCCTAAAATCAGATTGAAATTGTTGTAGAGCAGGATAAAATTGTATTTTCCTCAAAAACGTTCTTTTTCTGATTAAAATTATAAAAAGTCAACAAAAGTCAATTTTATCAATGATAATTGAATTAGGATTGAAAAGAACCTTCTAGAAGAATCTAGAATACTAAAACCATTCCTAATTGCATTAGGAACGATAAATCTACATTAAGCCCTCCTCTAGATCATTTGGCCGCATATAAGGCTCAAACCAGGCCCAGTTCAGTAATTTGGCAATAACTTCCTCAATATTCATCGGAATTGGGCTTATAATATATCGTTGGAAAGCTCTTTTCAAGCCCTATCCAACTACACTACTATTAGACCCATATCATGGACCAACCAAACTATATTGG
Source organism: Chenopodium quinoa (assembly GCF_001683475.1). NCBI lineage: Eukaryota > Viridiplantae > Streptophyta > Magnoliopsida > Caryophyllales > Amaranthaceae > Chenopodium > Chenopodium quinoa. The sequence continues at coordinate 1,354,511 of NW_018745063.1, forward strand.
CTGTTTTCTTTAAATAGGTTTTCGAAAAACTGAGAGAAGAGAAAAGAAATTAAAACTATCCGCAACACTAAACTTTCCACACTTTCACTTTATTCGATTATGATTCGACTTGAAAGGTACTCATCACCGGGTTTGGTTTTGGGGAGACAAAAATGGGTGTCTACAGAAGCCCTCACTTTGAATGAGTTTGGAGAAACGCAAGTTTCGAAAACAAAAGTCAAAGTAGCGATTGGGACAAAGAATGATTCAGAACGTTTTGCGATCCTAAATCACTCTTGTAACGCCGATACCTGCAAACTAGCGTTAGTTAAAACAGATAAAAGAGTTAAGAAACACGTATCTTGCACCATCAAGTACACGTCTCTGAAGTAACCGATTTTCTACTGCTGTTTCGTGTTTTGATGTCCTTCTTCCAAGAGAATGCCATCCCACTTGAAAACCGTTACACTTGTAACTGTCTCCAATATTGAAGATTGCTTCGCTTGAAACGATCCCCTTCCGCTTTGTAACCATCTTCCACGTCTAAGGGAACATGATCGAAGACAACCTCGCTTGAAATCATCTTCAGTTGTTTGTGACAACTCTCCACAATCTAGGGAATGCTGTCGAAGATATCCTCGTTTGAAGCTATCCTCATTTGTTGCGATAATTTTCCAAAGGAAATTACCGAAGATCTCCGCTTGTCGATCTTTAAAAGTTCGCTTGAACTTTGCTTCCGCTATGCCCGTACGTCGGCGCTTTTGCTGCTTTTGAACCTATATGTCAGTGCCTTTTGCTGAATGAATGAACTAATATGTCGGTGCCTTTTGCGAATGAGCCAATGCTTAGGCGCTTTAAGCTAAGTGAGGCGATCTTTCATCAGGTCGATCACTTTGTGTAATCAAGCCGATTACTAAAAAATCTTGTCAAATTGCTTAGAGGGGCTAACTGGCGTACCATGGAACCCAAAATATATTGCAAAAGGTTAGAACAACCATACTGAGTGGCTGAACATTCTGGCGTCACTGAAATAACATCAGCGCCAATAATCTGGCTGTAGCGCCAGACGCTAGAGCTAGCGCCACGCGCTACGCCTATCAACTGACGCCGAAGTCTGGTGCTTGGCGCCAAAGTCGGGTATTCCTTATCTGACATTTTATGATATCTTAGATAGACTCTTGCCGGATTGACGCTCTTTGCAGGAGCCTGAGGTGTTGTACCGACCGTGGGTCCACCTAGAAGTCCTTGGGTTAGCCGCGCAGTATTCTGCTGAGCGTCGCTATTTCTTGGGGACTTATGGAGCGACTGCATACCTTGGAGAGAGGGTTTCTATTCAGCATTCCTCCGATACATTTGTCGTTCCTGCTCATCCACCACGTCACATGTTTAACGCCACGAGGTTGTTGAGCATGTCAGAGGAAGCTGGTACCCTTTGGCGATCTTACACGATCCCTGGGCGATGCTATGCAGAGGAGCTACTGCCGTTGTTAGCTCCAGTTCCTGTACCTGATGAGGATGTGGCGGTACGATTTTCCAAATTTTACCTTGAGTGAAGTAGCCTCCAAGTAATGCATTACTGATTTTGTTTTGCTTTGCCAGGACGATACTGCTGAGTTCGTGCCACCCCGTATGTCTATTCATTATCAGGGGACATATGGGCCGATTGAGGAGATGATTCCTCCAGCTCCTGAGGACGAGCGCTTCGTGGAGCGGTGGATTCCTCGCCACCAGACTCGGGTAAGCTTGTTTATATACAACTTTTGTCCATATATGTTATGCATGTTTACTGACTTATTTCTTTGACAGTTCTCACGCGAGGTGGTTTCGGCGATGGCTTGATGCATAGATGCCTTCCAAAGCCAGCTTGTCTGGATGAGGAACGTGGCTACCTGCCGTCGTGACGACGTTGTTCAGGGAGGTAGTGTTCCCTTCATATGTTTTTGTATTACCGCTTCTATTTTGTTTGTTTCTGATTTTAATTTCCTTTGCAGGGTCAGCCCATTCCTTATCGTACCCGCACGAGATATGAGGTGCGGAGGGATCCGGCGAGGTCTAGCTCGAGACGTCGCCTAGTACTTCGGGAGGTAGGGGAAGTCGTTCCGAGGCTGCTCGGGTAGAGGGATCAGGTTCTTCCTATGAGGGTGCACATGCTACGCCGGTAGGCCAGAGAGAGGCTACCTCGGCTCATAGAGGTGGTGGGTTGTACGAGGTTGGCTTGTCATCGCATCAGCCTCCTCAGCCTCAGATTAATCTCGGGTGGACGGGTCCTACGTCGAGCTTTCCTCCTCCCGCGGAGACTAAAGCTGATGCTGGAGCTGGAGCCAGAGCTGGTGGAGAGGTTACTCCTCGTACGACAGAGTTTTATGCGATGATGGGTTTACATCCCCCGGCGTCGTAGCTTATACCTGCACTTTTTTATTATTTATTTGACTTTGTATAGAACTTTGCCTTTTAGTTAGACTCATTTTTTTAGACATATTTGTATATACATACTATTATGAGTTTATTTTATTTATTATGTTTTTTCATTTTCATTTTTTTCATATTTTTTTTATTATTATTATTATGTTCATGTATGTGGGTGCAAGGGAATGTAACAAATAATTTTGCGCAAAAATTCCATAATTTTTATTATTGATGGAGGGTATCCGACATTCTTCCCCAAAAAGAAAAAAAAAAAAGAAAAAAGGAAAAAAGTCGAATAAAATATTGGATTTATGGAAATTAGTCTAAATAAAATCCAAAAAACTAATATAATTAATATGATATCTATATTAATTTAAAGAGAAAAATAAATGAATATTTAGAAAAAGATAAGGAAACCGTAAAGTCATTAGCAGACTCGAATTAAGTTAAAAACGCGGTGTTTAGAAAGCGCGTACGATGAGGCAAATTGGCGCCAGCTAGCGCCATGCGTTTTGGTGTAGCGCCGGGCACTATACTTAACGTTTGGAGCCAGGCTTTGGCGTCAGGCACCAAGAGTTGGCGTCTGGCGCTAAAGAGTGCTGATCTCGAATCCTTCCCAGTTTAAAATTGCTCCGATTTTGTGCATAAATAGCCCCCTGCCTAGCCGATTCTCTTCATAATTTAAGCAGATTAAATATTTCTTAGCTTTTAGAAAAATAATATCATGTCTGTAGTCACCAAAACGTTTACCAATTACACCCATGAATGGTGTCGGTCTCTTAATGCCAAAGAAAGAAAAGAATTAGATGTGTTTCACTTGGGGGGTTTTTATGGTATCAAAGGGGTAGATCATGACTCAGATTTTATTCATACTACTTTAGAATATTGGGATGTAGATACTCATAGCTTTAGAATAGGGTATCATGAAATTAGCCCTTTGCCGGAAGAATTTGGTGCTATTTTAGGTTTCCCTGCAATAGATCTTGTAGTAATCCCTATAATAGATGCATATTATTATAAGGATTTTGAACGCTTCTTCAATTTAAAAGACAGGAATTTATCAAAAATAGTAGATGGTAACATAGTTAATTTGAAAGAATTTGCTCGCCATTATTTTGATAAACCTTACTCCGAATCTCTTCATGTTTATAGAAGAAGGGCTTTCTTATTTTGTATGCTTAATCAATTTTTTCTTACTAGTGGTAAAAATAATGAGGGTCAATCAATTATAACCACTATATTAGAAAAAATTGAATCAGGGAGAAATCTGATGTCTTTAATAGTTGGAGAGACTATGATTAGTCTTGATGAATTAAAGAGGAATCCAAAAGCACCTCTTCGGGGCTCTCCAATGTTATTACAGGTAGAAAAATAATATTTTTAATTACAGAAATAAAAAATATATTTTTGTATAGTAATAATAATTTATTTGCTTTGCAATTTTTTGCAGATTTGGCTGATGGAAAGGCTGGAATTAATTAGCCCTGAAGACAATATTGAGAAGTACACTCCAAATTGCTTCGTGAGGAGGAAGAAACACTTCTCTAAGATGGGGCGCCATGAATGAAAGAAGGTCTTCGAATCCTGCAATTTTGCCATAAAGTAGGTCATCCCTTGGTGGAAAATAGAAAGGATGGTTGGTGTCAACAAGCAACCTTTCTGCCGTCTTCCAAGATTGTCCCGTATGATCTTTTATTATCCCTGCAGGGTAAAAAGACAATACAACCTACTTCAGACTATTCCTTCCGAAGATCTTCATCCTCCCTACGTGTTCCCTGTCTCCCAGGAAGTAGACAAATTTGATGCTTATTGGAGCGCTAGACCTTTATGGGAAGTAATTACCCAAAAGGTTCCTCCTTCCTTGCCCAATGATGTGAAAAAGTGGCTTCTAAAGAAACCCTCAAAGTACGTGAAGAAAAATCAGGGTAAAACTGATGTGAAGAGTCATCTAGGTGACAAGGTGATTCCTGCTAAGGAATGCTTAGGTGAAAGGGTTGAGTTCAAAACACCTACAATGCATAGGAAGAAGAGTACTGCAAAAGATAAGGGAAAAAGGAAAGCTGACACCACAGAAAAGAAATCTTGGGTAGAAAAGAAGCATGGAGTCTTAGCTGAAGGGGAAACTATCTACTCTAAAATTGAATGTAGGTCCTCTAAAGAAAGCCTACTAGCTAAGGATATGGATGAGGAGGAGAAAGCAGACAAAAATTGGAAAAGGGATTAAAAAGAAAAGGAAGATTAAGAGCATTTCTTAATTTCCAATTATTAGACTTAGATTATTATTTTTTATTTATTTAAGCTTTATTTAAATTCTATCAATAATGAAATTTATTTTATTAATGAAATTCCAACATTTTAATTAAATTATTTACTTTAAATTTAATTTTATTAAAGCAATGAAAACCGAAAATTAATTTTCCAAAAAAATTTTCGAGTACGAAAGTCGAAAATTTTCCAAAAGCACCGAAATATTCCCAGCTTGTAACTGTAAATTGGCACCACACTTTTGCGACTGGCGCCGAATGCGGCAGTCTGGCGTTAGGCGACGGTGTCGTCGGCTGGCGCTGATGTTCATCGGCTGGCTCCAACGACCAACGGCTGGCGCTAGAACATTTTCCGTGACGCCGATATTTCGTTGATCTTCTATCGAATTTTTTATTAATTCGGGGATGCGAGATTTTAGAAAAATAAAGTTGGCGCACCCGTAAAAGGTTGCCTACGTATCCTTTCTTAAGGAATCAGGACAAACGTAGCTCTCTTGAGTATCCAACTCAAGTAATTATGGGTAGTATTTCTTAAGTCGGTCAAGATTTGTCATATTCGAGAACTCATTGCCATCCATATCAGTTAATTTTGCTGCACCTCCTGACAGGATTGTTTTGACAATGTTGGGTCCAAACCAGTTAGGTCTAAATTTTCTCCTTGGATCTAAAACATTTTTCCGTAATGCTTTTAACACCAAGTCTCCAATTTTGATGTTTCTTATCATGACCTTCTTATTAAAATTTCTAGCCATACGAGTTTGATAACACTGAGTGTGATGTAGAGCTTCTAGTCGTTTTTCATCGAGTAGAATTAATTCTTCATATCTTGCCCTAGTCCATTCAACTTCATCGAGTTTGCTCTGTAACGCGATGCGTAGATATGGAATCTCTAGTTCGACAGGTTGTACGGCATCCATTCCATATACCAAGGAAAATGGCGTGTTTTCTGTTGATGTGCGAATTGATGTGCAATAACTCCACAATGCGAAGTGAAGTTTGTCAGGCCAATCCTTATAATTTTCCGTCATTTTTTTGATGATAGTGTTTAGATTTTTATTAGCTGCCTCGACTTCTCCATTAGATTGAGGCCTATAAGAGGAAGAATGATGATGTTGAATGCCATATTTTCTTAGCAATTCTTCACATTCGGCTTGAAAGTGAGTTCCATTATCACTTATCATTTCATGTGGGACTCCGTATCGACAAATAATATTTCTCTCGATAAAGAGTGCTACATGTTTTGCAGTGAGTTTAGCGTATGATTGCGCTTTGACCCACTTTGTGAAGTAATCAATTGGTAATAGGATATATTCGTTGCCTCCCGTTCCTGGGGGAGTGATTTTGTCGATGATGTCAATTCCCCATGTAGAGAACGGCCATGGTGATGTGTAGGTGTAGAGCAAGGATGGGGGAACATGTTGTAAATTGGCGTAGATTTGGCACTTAGGGCATCTTTTTACATATTGATGGCAATCCCTATTCATTGTAGTCCAATAATATCCTTCTCGCATTATCTTTTGAACTAACATTTTTCCATTTATGTGAGTGCCACAAATTCCTTCGTGGACTATCCTCATTGCTCTTTGTGCATCCTTTTTTCCTACACATAAGAGAGCTCGACCCTTAGGTACCCTTTTATGTACATATTGGAAAGCCAGGAGTCTTAAAGCTCGTTTTGCTCTTTTCTAAGCATGGGGAAGGTATTCTCCTTTGGTGACGTAGTTGAGTATATCCGTGTACCACGATTCTTTTTCTTCTTCTTCTTCTTCTTCTTCTTCTTCTTCTTCTTCTTCTTCTTCTTCTTCTTCTTCTTCTTCTTCTTCTTCTTCATCTTGGATTACTTCATCATCTTCTATAGCCTAGATGCATGCCGGTTTATGCCTTTTTACTATAGTTAGAGGCATTTGCTCAATTTCAGTGGGAATCCTAACCATTGAGGCTAGTTTTGCCAGGGCATCAGGATATTGATTTTCACTAGTAGAAAAAAATCATTAGGTACCCCCCATATGGCACCGGTTCAGGCTAAACCGGTGCCCAAAACCGGTCTAGAAATGGGCAGGATTTTACCAAAAGAGAAAAGGCACCGGTTCAGCTTGAACCGGTGCAAAAAATTAAAAAGGCACCGGTTTGATCCGGTGCCAAATTAAAAAAAAAAAGCGCGTCTTTCTCTTTTCTTCCTCTCTTTCTCTTTCCTTCGTTCCCTTCATTCGTTCATCCCTTCTTACGTTCTCTTTCACAGTGTATGAAGTGCCTCCCCTTTTTCCCTCCACCACAGCCGCCACCTTCACCGACCATAGAGGAGTCGAAAACCACCGCCGTTAATTCTCCCCTGCCCTGCCCTTCTCAGTCTTTCACGGCCAGCCTCCACCGCCCTTCTCTGTTCGAAACAACAGCAGCGCGCACCGCCTCCACCTCCACTAGTGCGCACCGCCTCCACCTCTGGGCTGCCTCCGCTAGTGCGCACAACCGCATGTCGACCTCCACCAGCGAGGGTCTTCCTCATTCTCTCATCCACTTAGCTTCTTCTAGCTCCAACTAATTTAGGGTAAGTTTTTATTTTTTTGTTAAAATTTGAACAATTATTTTGAAATATGTAATTCTATTATTTTCAATAGCATTTTGAACAATTATTGTTAAGAAAATTAAAGTCAAGAAATGTATATAATTTAACCTAACTTTTTTAATTTTTGCATTGGTTGATTATTTAGAAATTTTGAATACATATTATACATTAGAGTAATTTTGTATGTTTAGAGTAATTTTGAATACATATTATAGATTAAAGTAATTTTGCATTACCTTTTTCATTAGTTGAAAAATTTGTATGTTTTAATGGGTTATTTTGAGGTTTATTTAATGAGTAATTATGAATATAATAGAGATTAGTAAAAATGTTACTTAATTAGTTGAGTTTTTGTATGTTTTAATGTGTAATTTTAGGTTGTTTTAATGGGTAATTGTTAATATATTAGTAATTTTGCATTACCTTGTTCCTTAGTTGAGTTTTTGTATGTTTTAATGTGTATATTAGTGACCTTGCAACTAATTAGTTGTGAATAAATTAGAAAATTGTGAATAAATTAGAGAATTGTGATTACATTATAGATTTGTGAATAATTTAGAGAATTGTAATTAAATTAGAGAATTGTGCATAAATTAGAGAAATAGTGATATTGACACTTAATTAGTTGTGAATAAATTAGAGAATTGTGAATACATTAGAGATTTGTGAATATATTATAAAATTAGTGACGGTGCTAATTTTTGTTTTTTTAATATATAGATTCGTATGTGAATTGAAGCACGAGTTTAATTAGCTTGAGGACTACATATTGAGCTCAAGTGGGTAGTTGCTATATTGGTATGACTTATAAACTTTACTTAGCTATATTTCTTTCTATTTATCCATTTAATAAAAGTTGATTCATGAAATTGCAACTTGTGTATTGTTTAATTGCAAATAAATACAACAATGTATAGAATACTTGCATCATCATATGCCTAGATACCCGTTCAAGGCTTTCTCATTAGGAGAAAGTCTTGAATAGTCCCCGGTTGGGACTGTTCTTGAATGTGTACTCTCACTTAGGTGGTGAATGTATGTTTTCTTTTCGATTTTAAGGAACATCTTGGCTTACCATTTCCTCACTATGTTCTCTGGTACATATGTGGGTAATTAATTATCTACATCGTGTACTTAGAGAACTAGGGGGAAATGCTGCCGGATTTTCCTTAAAATTGGAAAGTTGACATACATTCACTAGTGAGAGTAGACATTCAAGGATGGGTTAGGTTAGAGTTATAAGGACCCTTTGGAAACATGCATTTTTTCACTATATGAATGGAATATTCACGTTTTGTACTTGAATTTGATTTACATAAAATATGTAGCACTAACACATTATAATTATATGGTACTATATATGTTTAGAGACAATTTACTAAATGGAGAAGGATTGTGGTTGGATGTATGGTAGACACGATACATTGGAATTTTGGAATGGGGTTCAAGAGTTTTGCGAGAGGGCTTTAGATTATCAACGCAAACTGGGAGGCAAAGGCCTTTATTGTCCTTGTGTTGATTGTAATAATGTGAATGTGGTCGATAGTATTGTAATCATTAGAGATCATATATTATGTCGTGGGTTTAGGCAATTATACCTTGTATGGATTTGGCACGGAGAAAGTGGAGAGTACAGTGGGGATCTTGATCGGAATGATGTGTGTGTTAGAAGCAATGAGATTCATGTGGACGAGGAATACGAGAATGATGAGTATATTGTTGATAATGGTGAGGATGGAGTCGATGAAGATCAGGCAGATGAGGTTGAGGATGAACAAGTGGATGAGATGTTGCATGGTGTTGATGAAGGTGAAGTGTTTGAATTATTATCGGAGGCTTCCAAAAAGCTTTTGTATCCCGGGTGCAAAAAATACTCCAAACTATCGGCCGTGCTAAGACTTTTCAACATTAAATCGAAGCATGGGTGGATGGACATCAGTTTTACTTCTTTGTTGGCCGCATTAAGTGATATGTTGCCTGATGGGAATGAAATTACTAAGTCTTATTATTACGCAAAGAAGCTCATGTGTCCCGTTGGTTTGGAGAATAAGAAGATACATGCATGTCCTAATGACTGTATTTTGTATCGAAATGAGTATGAAAAACTGCTGGAGTGTCCAAGATGCAAGCGGTCGTGGTACAAGCGCAAAAGTTGCAATCCTGGCATTGAGGGACCTCCTACTAAGGTGTTGTGGTATCTTCCCATTATTCCAAGGTTTAAGCGTCTGTTCTCAATACCAAAAGACGCTAAAAACTTGAGGTGGCATGCAGAGGGAAGAAAGAAAAACAGAATGCTGAAGCATCCAGCTGACTCTCCACAGTGGAAGAACATTGATTTGAAGTTTGACGAATTTGGTAATAAAGTCAGAAATTTAAGGCTTGGGTTGTACACGGACGGGATGAATCCATTTGGCACGCTAGTACCCAACACAGCACATGGCCGGTACTTTTAGTGATTTATAATTTGCCTCCTTGGCTGTGCATGAAACGTAAGTATGTAATGTTTTCATTGCTAATAACTGGTCCTAAGCAACCTGGAAACGACATAGATGTTTACCTCGCCGCTTATTGACGACTTGAGAAAGATGTGGGACGAAGGGGTTTCCGTTTTCGATGCTCATTAGAACGAGATGTTCACATTGCGTGCAGCCCTTATGTGGACCATGAATGACTTCCCTGCATATGGAAACTTGCGTGGGTACAAGGTCAAAGGTAAAAAAGCATGCCCCATATGTATTGATGACACATCAAGCGTATACCTGACTCATTCTCACAAAGATATCTACCTACGGACTCGAAGGTTCCTTAGGCGTGACTTTGTGCAAATTTGAGATGTATTTCCCACCCTCATTATTTGACATAATGGTTCATCTGGTTCTTCATTTGGTGCATGAGATTAAGTTGTGCGGTCCAGTGTTCATGAGGTGGTGCTACCCTTTTGAAAGACACATGGGTACATTACAAGATAAAGTACGGAACCGAGCTCACCCTGAAGGAAGTATAATGCAAGGGACAGTGGGTAAGGAGATAGGTAACTTTGTGGCGGACTACATTGCCCTTGATCAACCTATTGATCTTCCTACTTCTCGACATGAAGGTAGACTTGATGGTCATGGCACAATTAGGTCGAAACAAATGTCACCAGACCGAGATCAGTTCTTACTAGCACACCTTTATATGTTGCACCATGTTTAAGATGTGCACCCATATTTAGACGAGCACATGGCTAGTATGCGTGCCGAATTTCTATCCAAAGGTGAAAGGGCACTTATGCAGTTGCATAATAAGAAATTTGTTGATTGGTTTCGTGATCGAGTAATGAGTGGATTGAATACGGTCCTAGGGATGATGTCCGTTCATTTGAGGGATATGACATCAATGGGTACACTTTTTGGACCGAGGATCGTGATTTGAAATCTTCCTCCACCCAAAACAGTGGTGTAACTCTTGTGGCATCGTCAAGGGAGTTTGCAAGTTCTAAGGATAAATCACCTGTCGATGCAGAGTTGTAATACTATGGTCGAATTCAAGAAATATGGGAGCTTGATTATTGTGACTTCACGGTTGCTCTTTTCAAGTGTAAGTGGGTTGATAATATCAGGCGTAACGTCAAACATGAGGACTTTACTCTTGTAGATCTTGGCCACTTGAATGATAGTGCGGAACAATTTATCCTTGCATCTCAAGCTAAGCAAGTGTTCTACGTAACTGACCCAATGGATTCAAAATGGTCTATAGTGCTAGCTGGCAAAAGAAGAATCCTAGACATTTGAGATGTTGAGAATGAGGAAGAATATGATGCGTTTGATGATTCAACACCTTTCACTGTTCCTAGACCTGTTGTACTAAATGACGTAGACAACGAAGCAGGTTATATGCGATCAGACCACAACGAAGGAATTTCAGAATGAGGTAGTTTGATTAAAAGTTAGTAATGGTTTCATTGCAAATATAGTTTAGTTATCATGTATATAGGAGCATAAGTAGGCGAAAATGATATATTAGTAGTTTGAAATTGCCTAAGTGTAATCATTATCATGTATATACAAGGTTATAAGACCATAAGTAGGTGAAATTGGCTTAAATAGCTTCTACTTAACCCAATTCTTTTGTTTTGTGTATGAACTAACTTTATTCATTCTAACAACCTATTTTCCATATGTAGATTGAAATTGGCATTTTGTACTCATTATCATTCATATACAAAGTTATAGGACCATAATAAGTAGGTGAAAATGGCTTAAATAGCTTCTACATAACCATAATAACTATCATGCATATACTTGACTATACACTAATATTGTTTTATGATTGCTTTGACAGGTGCTTATATCTCATGGTGGACGATCATGATCCTCCTTTGGTAGAGGACATTGACGATGATAAGTATGAGGACGAGTACGAGGATGACAACTCCGATGATAGTGATTTTCCTTATGATGTGAATAAGGAGGGTGAGCCAGAGGATTAGGCTCAAGATGAGTTCGAGTGTAGGCTTGACGATTTTGAAATTTCAGCTGATCGTGCACCGACCATTGTAAATACAGCACGTGAGATTGTTGGTGAGAACCCGACTATTGAAAGTCAAGGCCAAGGATAAGATGAAAACAACACAGGTGGTGGAGGGGGGGGGGGGAAAGGCACCGGCTGAAAGAAAAAGAAGGGGTCCGACGAGAAGCTTTAAGAAACCGGACGGTCCCATGGTCTTGGAGTATGACAATAAAGGCCAACCCAGGCCCAAATGGCGTCGACAATATGACAACAAAGGTTCACCCATGCCACCTACTCCACTTGTTGAAGACATTGTTCTTCAATCGCTCTCTCCTGACTTGACCTTTCTTCACAACCGTGCTTGTCATTTGGTCGATCCCATGGAAGTTGCACTTCCTAAGGCAATGTTCCACTATGATGAGGATGCAATTGCATGGATCAGCAAAGAAGATGTGATGAAATTTCTACGTGGTGCAAAGCTTAACATTTCCCTCATTCAAACATTCATGAGGTACTTCAATGCCCACATAATCTATACTTTTTTCAAGTTATTCAAATTGATGGTGATTATCCTACATCTGATAAATTATTCAATGTTCATGAACGCAGAGCACTACAGGAGCACTTAACTGACACTAATTCTCCTTGTAAAGTTGGATGGTTATGCCCCAAGCAGTTATCCACTACTAGAATCATAGGCAACTCCCATGACGTGTTGTACTATGTTGAACAGAGTATAAGGGAATCAGCGCGTGCGGGAGACAAGTTCATATTCGCCCCATGTTATAGAGAGTAAGTCTAACCATGTCAAATTCAATCGATTTGGCCTCATTATATGTTGACTCCTAAATATTAATTACCTTGTCTATTGTGAACTTATGTAGGGAGCATTGGAGCCTCATGGTGATTTGTAATTCCACTAACACAATTTATCACCTTGATTCAGCTCGATCATCGGAGAAGTGGCTCGTGAAGTCTATATTGCAAAAGTAAATATATATAGCAACCTAGTGATGATTATTGCTAATAATAACTAATTTAGTAATCATACGACTAATCAAATTTGAATGTACTTTTTTTTACTACAGTGTTATGAAGAAGCTACATTGTCGTGCTTCAAAGGGTCCAACATGGAAGACACTGTTGGTAATTTACATGATATTGTGATTATCTTGAAAATCTATGTTAGTAAATATTTGCTCATTTCCTTTGCATGTTTCACTGATGTGATTTGTTTGTCATATGCTAGTGCGCACAACAAGAGAATGGACTTGATTGTGCTTTGTATGTGATGAGATTCATGCTTGACATTGTGACTCATTGTACGGACACTCAACAACTTGATGAGGTAAGTCCTAAAACTTATTGAAATGCTATATTGATGTGATTTCACGCCTTAGACACCTAATATTACCCAACAATGGCATGTTATGAGAAACAAAAAGGCTATTTCACAAGAAAGGTAGAAAATGGGCTGAATAGAAGTCATATGGGCCATATTAGGGCCATTTTGTGTTAATATGCTCTTTTGATGTGATTTCTTTCCTTATACACCTATAACTAAATAATATTGACATGTTATGAGATAAATAAAGTTTATTTAATAAGAAATGTAGGAAATGGGCAAAGTAAAGTCATATAGGCCATATTCGGGCAATTTTGAGTAAATAGCGTCATAAACCTTAATAAAATGCTCTCCTATACAATTTTAGGGCTTACACACATTCAACTACCCAACATTGACATGTTATGAGAAAGAAATAGTTCATTTGATAAGTAATGTAGAAAATGGGCTGCATAGAAGTCATATAAGCCCTATTTGGGCCATGTTGAGTAAAATGCGTTGTTAAACTTATTGAAATGCTATATTGATGTGATTTCTTGCCTTAGATACCTAATATTATCCAACAATGACATGTTATAAGAAACAAAAAGGCTATTTCACAAGAAAGGTAGAAAATGGGCTGAATAGAAGTCATATGGGCCATATTAGGGCCATTTTAAGTTAATATGCTCTTTTGATGTGATTTCATTCCTTATGCACCTATAACTAGATAATACTGACATGTTATGAGATAAATAAAGTTCATTTAATAAGAAATGTAGGAAACGGGCAAAGTAAAGTCATATAGGCCATATTCGGGCCATTTTGAGTAAAAAGCGTCATAAACCTTTATAAAATGCTCTCCTATACAATTTTAGGGCTTACACACATACAACTACCCAATATTGATATGTTATGAGAAAGAAATAGTTCATTTGATAAGTAATGTAGGAAATGGGCTATATAGAAGTCATATAGGTAATATTTGATAAAATACATATTGTTTTGCCTAATTAATTATTTTTAAAATAATGTTTTTGTATTTCAACTTTTGCAAGGTACAAAAGGATGGTCCGTTGACAATCAAGGAGCTTAATGAAATTCGTGACATGTTGGCGTCTTTTATCACCTTCAACATGTAAATGGCATTGTAATTGTAAATTATTTATGTTAACTTTTGAACTATATAACTTATTATTTATTATATATGTACTTACTATTATTTTTTTATGTAAGAAACTTTTTTTTTGTATTGCATTTGGGAATATTTATATCTATATATATAATTGAATTCTTGTTTTTAATATTATTTTTTTATCTTATTGTAATAATTAATAATATTATTATTATTAGTTATTATAATAATAATATTATTAATTATTATATTTAATATAATTACTGGAATTAAAGGTTATTATTATTGCTGGAAATTGGAAAAACAAAAAAACAAAAAAAAAAATTGGTGAATAGGCACCGGTTAGGCAGCAACCGGTGCCTTGAATATCTACCACCAAAAAAAAAATTGGAGGGAGAGCAGTTTTAGGCACCGGTTAACCGGTGCCTTAGTGGGCATATAGCACCGGTTAACCGATGCCTATTTTACCCTATGGCACCGGTTTTGATCCGGTGCCAAAAGCTTGGTTTTTGGCACCCCTCACATAGGCAGCGGTTATAACCGGTGCCTTAGACCGGGTTTGAACCGCTGCCAAAGGCCTTTTTTCACCTAGTGTTTCTTCCCTAGGTAGGTATGTGTATTCTACCTTCTCTAACTGATTAGTAAGAGTTTCCAGATAGGTTTGGTAAGGGGCTAGACTTTCGATTCTTACTTTCCACCTTTATGATATTTGATTGATGATTAAATAAGAGTCTCCAAATATCCGTAACTTTTTTACTCCCAATGCTAAAGTTGTTTCAAGTCCTACCACGCATGCTTCGTATTCAGTGGCGTTGTTGGTAACGTCGAAGCCTAGCTTTATGGAAATTGGGACATGCTCTTCTTTAGGTGACACTAGTAATACTCCAACGCCACATCCCTTTTGGTTTGAGGCTCCGTCGAAGTACAAAGTCCAAGTATCATATTTAGTTACCATCAAGTCTTCATCTGTAAACTCATTGTCTTGCATTGGCGTCGAGTCTTCTATTGGAAAGTCCGCTAGGAAGTTTGACACCACAGATCCTTTGATAGCATTTTGCGGCATAAACCTTACATCAAACTGGGCTAAATTGACTATCCATCTTGATATGGGTCCATTGAGTGTAGATTTCTCGAATAGATATGTTTCGGGGTTTTCTGATGTCCTGCGGGAGAGTTACAATTCCGAGACTGGAACCGGACGCCTGTACCTGTAAAACAAACAGATGCTCCGGATGGTTGGAGATCCGCCTCCGACGGTCAAGTTAGTACTTGATTAAGGAGTAATTAATGCGGAAATTAAAGTGATTGGGTCTCTCTAGGTGAGAGTGTTTAATTGCTTAATATGCTTTTTTAGCGTGATCAGCCTGTTATCCCCCTTAATGAGGATTAAGGGAGGTATTTATAACCTCGGGAAAAGTGTCAATCTAGGTTTAGGTTAACCTTGGGCTGATTGGGCTTCCCTCGGAAGTTGGGCCTGGGTGGCCGGTTTCTCCATTAGGCATGGAGTATGCCACGTATCATGACATAATAGGTCCAAGGTGGACGAATAAGCGGGTGCCACGTGGCAAGCCCTGACAGTTCCAACTGTGGGACACTTGGCAGGACCTGATTGGCCCACGTGGCGCATTCTGATTGGTGGGAGCAAAATCCCTTAATCATTTGCCCCTCACAGGTGGCACATGACTGGTCACGTGTTACCTGTGAGAGGTGTCGCACTGTAACAGGCGACGGCCTGCTACAGGTGTCACTCGACAAAAGGTCGAGAGATTCTCCCGCCCAAATTATGAATTCTGGAAGTGACCCTTTGCCTTCTCACTTCGCCTATATAAGGGAGTGTTGACTTCAGTCATTTTCACACTTGAGAATTTTTTGAGAGAACATTCGGACCCCTGAACTTGCTCTGACATTTTGGACCCTTTCTGCCTACCGCCTGCTCCGACAAGCCGACTGCAAAGGATTTTCAGAACTTCATCAATCGTCACTCGTTCAGGTAACTGTCGGTTCTCTTACTCTTTATTTTCTTTTTATTTTTTTTTTGAAATGGCACCACAGAAGCACACGACACGACCTAGGTTAGTGATCAGCCGGTGACCGGGGACGGCTAAATCTAGGACTAGGAGTGCCGCCTGTCCTTTTCCGGACCCATCTTTGCCCTTTATACAAAGTCCGACTGTATCTGTGTCTATGCAGAGCATGATGGCCAGAACAAAAAAGACTGCCAGGATCTCAAACTCAAACGGCTCCTCCCACAGGGTGCCGATTAGTGAAACATCTTACCAGGCGCCAGATGTGGAAGTGAAACAAAGCGGCTTGAAAGCCGGCAGTTCTGAGGGAGGAGTCAAAGTGACCCCTTCCCATTTTATAGTTGACAATTCTACATTCTCTCCTGCTCCTTTTAAAGGAGAGGAGGCGGGCCCCTCCGGGAGAGGGGAGGAGTCGTCCTCTTCGGACTCGTCTGAGGACGATTCCGAGTCTAGCTCTCTGGCCATGCTTCTCTGGACACAAAAGAGAAAAACAGTCGCCTGCAAGAGGCGAGGCTTTCTCACGCAGTTGAGAAGGGGGACGATTGGGCGGAGCTATCCGCCTCTTACCGAGAGCAAAATACCCCCTACTACTGCACGGTACCTCGGGGCCGGATCACGGCCATGCAAGAGAAAGTGGAGAGCTTTATCGCAAACCACACAATGGGCCCCGGCTTTTTAGTGTTTGTGCCGGATCCAGAAGACACAGTCGTCTGGCCGGCTGGTACCAGTTATGATAGCGCCTGCTTTGGCTGCTACGAGGCGGCCATCAAGGCTGGGCTGCGCTTCCCACTACATCCGGCTGTTCAGCGGATCTTGGATGGGTATGAGTTGGGGTTATGGCAGTTAGCCCCGAACTCCTGGGTCAACGTACTCGGCTATGTGGCCGGGTGCGAACTGCACGGGGTGGAGCCGAGCTTCGAGGCTTTCGCCCACATGAACTACCTCAGCCGGACCCCTAAGGCAGGCGGTACCGGCTGGTATCAATTGACGAGCCACAGGGCTACCTCATGACGAGAGGTAAAGCAAACAAATGGAAGGACTGGCGGAGCACCTTCCTCATCATTGAGAGTTCAGACACAGAGCTGAACAAGCGCTTCAACAGGTGGAACATGAATCCGCCCCTTCTTGCAGGCGGCCGCAGCATGCCGCCTGTTCCCCCCAAGGCTAAGAAAGAGATCCTAGATAAAGGACTCTTCAAAGTAGAGTCGAAGGTGAACTCTACTTCAGGGGTACGAGAGCAAGTACCCCTGCACTGCGTCTCGAGCTTCAAATGGCTCTACGACGAGTACTATTTGGCCGCCTGTGGCCTCAGCAGTCGGTGCTCAAGAGGTAGCCGGCCTGTCGAATACTCTGTTGTTCCATGCATTTCTTGTTATGACTTATTAACTTTGCTATTTGTTTTTGCAGCGGACGCTATGAGCAAAATTATCGCCTCCAAGACTGCGGCGACCATGTTGCGGGCCTCCATCATGCAACAGTCTTCAACCGACTCCCCCAACAAGGGGGCACCCTTGGTGGGCTTTGAACCTTTCACCCTCTTTTTGGAGTTGTTTATGCATATACTGACTTCTTCTTTTTTAGACGGGCGCTCCAAGAGCTTCTTCTTCCCAACAGCCGGACCCCAAGGCCCGGAGGACGACTGTTGCGAGCTCTCCTGGTTCTGCCAGGAAACATGCGGCGGCTGAGAAACAGCCGGCCACTTCTTCTAAAACTCCAGCTGGGCCACCTAGAAGTATGAAATTGTCCTTGTAAATTTTAGACTTGCTCCCTTCTTTACTAGGTCTAATCCGTTTGTTTATGCATGATGCAGCCGGCCCTCAAGAGCCTGACTTGGTCGAGGTGGCCAAGTCTATGATCAAGGTCGTTCCTCCAGCTGAAAGGGAGGCGGTCAGGGGTGTCGGCACCCTTGACCTAGACGGGATTGCAGGGGTCCTTGCTGAGGTATACTTAGCATATTTTTGAGTATTTGAATTCCAGGACGCCTGTTTTCTTTTTTGTTTGGAAACTGACGCCTGTTCCCCTTTTTACTTAGGCCCTGCTCCGAGTGAACGGCCTTCGCAAGCCGCTTGACCGGAAGAACAAAGAGGTAAAGGCTGCAAAAGTTATGGCCGACTCTAACTGTGATAAGGAAATGTTTCAAATTGCCCAAAATGAAGTTCTGACCATTGATATTCTTTATTATCAGGCGCAGGCTAGCGCCGCTAACCGGGCTCAGTTAGAGGCGGCCCAGAAGAGGAATAGCGAGCTGGAGGCGACCATCAACAGCCTCAAGGCCGAGCTGAGACCTCTTCGCCAAAAGATGTCCTCATACGAAACCTTGGAGAAATCCTTGGCGAGCGTAAAGGTACGCCTGGTGACCCAGGAGAAGAGTCTTACCCAGGAGCTCTCGGAAAAGGCCGAGCAAGAAAAGAAAGAGCTGGTCCGGGAGATGATGGAAGACTCTGCTCAAATCCAGCGCATGACTTGGGGCCGCCTCTTCCCCAATGCCGACTTTGCCTCATGGGAAAAAACGTACCGCCAGTGTTCTGATAGATATAATCAAGAGATCCTGGCGGCTGCTGAGGAAGAGGCGTTGGAGGACGCGTTGGAGGAGGAGGAGCAGCCGGTAGTGGCGCTTGTGCCGCTTGGGGGTAATGCATCAAAGAAGGATGCAGCTGAAGCCGAGTCCAGCAAGAAGAGTGCTGACCAGGCGGCAGCTGCTGATATTGAAGATCTGCCCCCTTCTTAAGCTTTATGTCTTCTTTCCACGGCCTGCGTGCTGTTTGTTTTGTATTTACCCGGCCAGGGGGCCGGGGCTCTGAATATTTTTCCGGTCTTTAATGACCGGCTTCTTTTTAATGAATATTTTTGTTTTGCTTCAAATTTGTTCAAGTATTGAATATTCTGATATCCAATTGTACACTATACCGACTGTTTTACATGGCCGATAGTTGCAGACAGGTACGGATAGTTAGTCACGCCGCCTATGCCCCTGGACGACTGGTTGTCTGTTTCCAGGCTAGACGATCAGTCGGCCATTTATCCAATCGGTATTCGAACCATTTTAAAGACTGGATCCCCTTTAGGCAGGCGGTCCTGTCATTTGTAAAATTAACCAAGTAGGAAAGTGGTTTGACCAAGTAAACATGATTGTTACCTAGTCGCCAAGTAACAGAGTTGTAGAGGTATTACGCGGTTGGTACCGGTTGTTCCCCTTTATTCGCCAATGTACGTTGGCTTTTAACTCATAGGTTATTAACCTAGCAGGAGTAGTGGTTGAGAGCCCCTGTTTGCTAAAAACAGGCGGACGACTCATACCTTTTAGGCTCCATACTAAGTTTGAGAGAGTGACTATGAGTTAACTTTGGAGTTACTCAGTCGTCGTCACTCCTGCTTGAGTAGTAAAGGTACCAGGTGGCGGAGACCGGCTGATCCTTTTGATTCGCCAATGTTTGTTGGCTATTAACTCAAGCGGTACCCCCTGCATTTATCCCAAGTAATACAGGCGGTCATCTGACTCAGATGTCAACTGCTACCACTGGTTTGGTTAGTGATAGAGTTATCCTTGTCTCAAAAACGGCTACGTGGTTGCCCTTGGGGACAGTCGTATAGGTGCCGTGTAATTAGTTTATAGAGCAATGTTCCACCAAAAAGGGAGCTGCTCTCTGCGACGAATTTCATCCGGAGGGATGCCGCCGGACGCCTGCTATGATGTTGGGACAGGTCGTATTAGTTTTGAAGATCTGATCAGTTGGCTTGGCGCCTGGTCTGATCATTCGGCCTGTGGCCTTGGTTAGTTCTTGGTGAACGTAGGTGCTAAGTAAAAGGAGGGTAGCCGCCTGTTAGGCACAGGGTCGGCCACGCCCTGATCATTTTTAGTTAAGGGGGGTGGCCATGTGTTTGGAACCAGTCGGCCCTCTTTTATGGAGAGTAGCCGACTATATGTCCAGACGGCATGCCCCTATGGTGATAGAGTAAAATATTCAATGGAGAGTAGCCGACTGTAAAGGTACAAGCGGCATGCCCCAATGAAGATAGAGTAAAATACTCAATGGAGAGTAGCCGACTGTAAAGGTACAGACGGCATGCCCCTCTGAAGATAGAGTGAAATACTCAATGGAGAGTAGCCGACTGTAAAGGTACAGACGGCATGCCCCTCTGAAGAGTAAAATACTCAATGGAGAGTAGCCGACTGTAAAGGTACAGACGGCATGCCCCTCTGAAGAGAGTAAAATACTTAATAGAGAGTAGCCGACTGTAAATGTATAGGCGGCCTGCCCCTCGTAAGAATAAAAATTAAACATGGAGAGTAGCCGACTATTTGTTAGTAGGCGTGCCCCTCTTAGTACAAAATTGAATAAGTATGCAAACTTTTATTAAGTAGCCTTTGACTATTTACATCATTCAAAAGAAATATTTCTTAAGATTATCTACATTCTAAGTTCGAGGCAAAGGTTGTCCGTCTGGTGTTCCCAGACGGTAGGTACCGTCCCTGACGTCTTCACAGATTCGGTAGGTTCCTTCCCAGTTGGGAGTTAGTTTGCCAGACTCATTAGCCCTACCAACTGCTTCCATTTTTCTAAGTACAAAGTCCCCCACTTTGAGTGGACGCCTGTGTACTTTTTTGTTGTATGATCTAGTCATTCTCAGGCGGTAAATTTCATGGCGCAAGACAGCATTGCCCCTCCTTTCAGGAAGTGAGTCTAATGCCAGGCGCATGGCTTCCCAGTTTGCCTCTTCGTCATATAGCATTACTCGAAGAGTCGGCTCGTAGTGTTCTATTGGAAGAACAGCTTCCGCATCATAAGTTAGGAGGAATGGAGTTTCTCCAGTCGCCCCTTTTTCAGTCGTCCTAATGGCCCAGAGAACATGTGGTAATTCATCCGCCCATAGGCCGCCTGCTCGTTCAATCTTTTTCTTGAGACCGTCTGAGATGATTTTAATAAAGGCTTCTACCTGGCCGTTTGCTTATGGACGCCCGACAGATGCAAAGTAGTGTGCAATTGCTTGGTCACCCAACCAGCTTTTGAGAACAGGCGTCTCAAATTGGGGACCATTCTAAAAAACCATAGACATGGGAACCCCGAACCGAGTGATGACATTTTTCCAAATAAATGAAATTGCATCCTTCTTCTTGATTCCCTTTACAGCCTCCGCCTCTACCCATTTAGTGAAGTAGTCGACGACAAAAAGTATGTACCTCCTTCCGCCTGTAGCAGGCGTATATGGACCCAAAATATCCATGCCCCACTTAGCAAACAGTAGTGGGCTATGAATGGTAGTGAGGTCAGTAGCCGGACGGTGAATTAGTTTGCCAAACCTTTGGCACTTGTCACATTTTTTCACCATCACCATCGCATCTGCTTCTAAAGTAGGCCAAAAGTAGCCCTGCCGCCTTGCCCGTTGAGCAAGCGTCCTACCGCCTATATGGGAAGCACATTAACCAGAGTGAAGATCGTCTAGTATCTCTCGTCCCTTTTCTGGAGTAACACACTTTAAGAAGGGTTGAAGGTACCCCCTTTTGTGAAGTTCTCCCTTTATTATTTCAAAACTGGTTGCTCGTTTTTTCAGTGCTGCTGCCTGATGATGATCATCCGGCAGGGTACCATTTGTCAGATATGCCCTGATTGGATCCATCCAGGTTGAGCTTCTGTCTAAGATTCCAATAGGTTCTTCCTCAATGCTTCTCCTCTCCATTACTTCCCAAAAAATAGTTCGAGGATTATCACAGGAGGCGGATGATGCTAATTTTGACAGTGCATCCGCCTGGTTGTTTTTTGATCTCGGCACTTGGTTGTCGGACCGCCTGTAAATACTTGATCATGGCCGGATGGGTTGCTTCGTATTCGCCATTGTACAGACTCACTATCAATTGTGAATCGGAACAGGCGTCTATTTTTCTTGCCCCTGCCGCCTTGCACATGCGGATTCCGGCTAGTAAAGCTTCATATTCTGCCTCATTGTTTGAGGCCTGAAAACTGAAGCGTAGAGCATACTCGTACCTATCGCCCTCTGGCGACTGACATATGACGCCTGCTCCACAACCATTTGAAGTAGAGCTTCCATCCACATATACCTTCCAGACTTGGTCTGGAACTTGAGAGTCAGGAGGACGAGTCATCTCAACAATAAAGTCAGCAAAGGCCTGAATTTCTATGGCCCATTTGATCATTCGGCCTGACGACTCCATGATGGTCAGTGGCCGCTTGATAGGTTGGTCTGTATACACGACTGCATGTGCCAAAAAGTAGGGCTTTAATTTTTTAACAGCCATGCAAGACCAAATTTCTCCACTAAGGGATACCTCAACTCGGCATTTTTCAGTACGTGACTGACAAAGTAGACCGGGAGCTGACAGCCGTCTCTTTCAGCAAGGAGAACAACGCTTAACGCATGATTAGAGACGGCCAGGTACATGTAGAGTACTTCTTTGGGCAAAGGGCTGACCAGCCTCGGCAAGGAATGCAAGTGAACTTTCAATTTTTGGAAGGCGGCCTCAGCATCCGGGCCCCATTCAAACCTTGCCTTTTTCTTAATTGCCTGGAAAAAGTATAAGCATTTGTCGCCTGATCGGCTTAGAAATCTTCCCAAGGCCGCCAGACAACCTGTTAACTTCTGAACCCCTCGGATGGTACGAGGCGACTACATGTCAATGACCGCCTGCACCTTCTCAGGGTTCGTCTATTCCTCTCTGATTGATAAGGAATCCGAGAAATTTCCCAGACTCAACTCCAAAGACACATTTCTTGGGATTGAGCATGACATGGTGCCGCCTGAGTGTGGCGAAAGTTTCTCGGAGGTCCGACAGATGATATTTCTGAAGTTTTGACTTGACAATCATATCATCAATATATGCCTCGACATTTCTCCCAATTTGATCAAAGAACACAGTGTTTATCATTCGCTGGAAAGTGGCCGGGGCATTCTTAAGACCAAACGCCATGACCGTGTAACATTATAACCCCTGATCAGTGACGAAGGCCGTCTTCTCCTGATCTTTCTTCCATAAAGGTATTTGATGGAAACCAGAGTAGGCGTCCATAAAGCTCATCAAAGCATGGCCGGCTGTTGAGTCGACCAAGTTATCAATTTTAGGCAGAGGATAATTGTCTTTGGGGCACGCCTTGATTAAGTCCGTGTAGTCTACACACATTTGCCAGGTGCCATTCGGCTTTTTAACAAGCACCACATTTGCAACCTAGTCTGGGAAGTAACATTGCCGAATGAACCCTACATCAAGTAATTTTTTAACTTCGGCGGCTACCGCCTGACTTCTTTCTTTGCCATGGTTCCGCTTCTTCTGCCGTACCGGCTTCTTTTTTGGATCCACGGCCAGTTTATGTACCACCAGGTCAGGACTAATGCATGGCATTTCATGGACCTCGAATGCAAACATGTCCTTGTATTATTTCAATAGTTTGTGAAAGTCGTCACCCAGGACTCTCAGAGCAGTCGTACCAACTTTGACTGTTCGGTAAGGACGCGAGTTGTCTAAGATCAGGTCCGTATGCTCACCATCCGGCTGAGGGCAGAATTCATCCGACCGCTCCTCTGCCAATGATTGCTATTTTCTGTCTTTTCTAACGGCCCCTGTCTGGGATGCCTTTCTCTTCTTGCCGCCTGCTTCTTGAACAGGCGCACTCTCCTTAACATTGTCAAGGTCTAGTTTTCCACCACTCGACCCAGTGGCCATAACAGTGGGCTTGACATCCGAGAGATAGCACTCACGGGCCATCCTCTGATCTCCCCTTAGGGACCCGACTGTTCCATTATCCCTCTCAAACTTGAGCAACATAAGAGATGGGATTATAACAGCCTTGGAATTATTCAGGGTTGGTCGTCCCAGAATCATGTTGTAGGCCGAGAGTTCTTTTACTACTAGGAACCGGACTACCATGTGTCGTCCTTCCCCCTTTTCACCCAGGCGAATGGGTAAATCCACTCGTCCCACTGGGTGGACGACTCCTCCTCCAAACTCTACTAAAGGGTGGGAGGCCGGATGTATGCAATCAGTCTGATATTTTAGTTTTGACAGACATTTGCTACTGATGAGATCTGAGGAGCTTCCGGTATCTATGAGGATTCGACCAACTCTCTGGTTGGCCACTTTACATTCAATAACGATAGGGTCGTCATGCGGCCCTCTTACCCCTCCTAGATCTTCTTCAGTGATGACAATCTCAGGAAATGAATATTTGGAGAGTCGTTCTTGGTGAACGGAATTTACATCTAACCGCCTGATATTGTCTTTGTTGCCCCTAATAGTGGGGCCGCCTCCTGAGAAGCCGCCTGAAATGGTGTAGACGACTGCATCATCTGTATCAGAGCTGTCGGCCTGTTGATTCTTTTTGGCCGACTGCTTTTTCGAGGAAGTGTTCCCCGTAGATTTCTTGACATAAGTGTCAAGATCGCCTTGCTCAGCCAGGCGGTCCAGATACCGCATGAGACTGATGCAATCATTGGTGTGATGACCAACATCTTCATGATAATCACAGAATTTTTCTTGGTTCCGATAGTTTGCAGAACCCTTCATGGGGACCGGCTTCTCAACTGAGATTCGTCCCTTGATTTCCTTTAGGATAAATTGGCTCTCCTTGTTAAACGCATACTTTGGGGAGTATGGTTTGAATTCTTTTTTCTTTTTCTAGGCCGGCTGTTTAGAGGAATCAGCCGCCCAGACCTCTTTTCTCTTCTCGTCTTTGTTTGACGATTGTTTCTGCCGTCCTTCTCTTTTGTCGGACCTTCTCCCGTCTGACTGTTTTACCGTACTACAAAGATCAGTCGCCTGTATATAGGCTTCCGCTTCAATCAAGGCCTCTTGAAGAGTCGCCACCCTCTTGCGGACCAAATCAAATTTGAAGGTCGACCCGTCTTTGAGACCTCTGAAAAAGTCAGTATAGGCTACTTCATCCGGTAACCCTTGAATCTGTATTCTCATCAGGTTAAACCGCCTTATGTAAGAACGAAGCCCCTCCTTCTCGCCCTGCTGAATTGTTCCTAAGTCAAGGGCCGTCTTCTTCGCAGGGATGTTCATGGTGAAGTTGGAGGTGAATAAGTAAGCAAGCGTCCTGAAGCTATTTACACAACCAGTCGGCAGGTTGCCGAACCATTGTTGTGCGATTCCTTTGAGAGTCGCTGGGAAACACTTGCACCAAGTGGGATCATCCAACCCTTGAAGGTACATCAGGTTGGTGAATGCCATCAGATGGTCTTCTGGGTTAGTAGTGCCGTCATAGGCGCCTACTAATACATTTTTCACTTTGGCCGGCTGAGCGGCTTCAGTAATTTCCTTGGAGAAGGCCGACGGCTGTTCGCCAAGTCTAAGCAACCGTAGCTGCCAGTCCATAGGTTGGACGTTTTTTGCATCATGTCCACCAAACGGAGGTGGCTGTAAGAAATACTGTTGTTGCGGTACAAATGGTAAGTTTGGTACCGCCTAGTCGCTATGATAGCCAGACTGACGGGAGGTGCCGCCTGACTGACTCTCATGATACGACTGAGTATGCCTCATCGAGGTATTTCGCAGACTGTCTTGGAAGTTTGAAGTAGAGGCCGACTCTGACAATCGGTCACTCTTCTTCTGCTCTAGCAGTAGCCGAGCGTCTGTGTATGTTTTACTCGACCCGTGCGCCTGAATATGACGAACAGGTTTCCTATTTCCTGGAGTAGGAAAACGGTATTTTGTGAAATCAAAGGCAGTCGGCTCCCGCTTCCTAGATTTAGGATGAGGAGTTGCCTCTCGCCCTTGAACTGGCTTCCTCTTCTGTGAAGTGGAGGGTTTCTTAGCCGACTGCTCCTTGTCCAGAGCAGGCGGCTTCTTGTTGATCAACTATTAAATTTCTCCCTTGAAGTCCCTCATGAAGGTCATGAGTTCGTTCCTTGTGATGGGAGCAGACCCGTCAGTCGGCTGCTGCCGAACAGGCGGTGCGCCTGCTGGCTCGCTTCCTGTATGAAGATGTTCCCGTTCCCTTCTTTCGGTATGACGGGTACGTCGGGCCCTTAGGGTCCCGTCTGAAGCTGTGTGAGCTTCAACTTCAAATTCATTCTCAGTATCGTGGTCCGACTGAACTTGAGGGTCGTCTAGGGGACGCCTCTCTCCAAGAGTCGGTACAGACGTGGATGCCATCTCAGAAGTACTCTCCCCACAGACGGCGCCAAATGTTTCGGGGTTTTCTGATGTCCTGCGGGAGAGTTACAATTCCGAGACTGGAACCGGACGCCTGTACCTGCAAAACAAACGGATGCTCCGGATGGTTGGAGATCCGCCTCCGACGGTCTAGTTAGTACTTGATTAAGGAGTAATTAATGCGGAAATTAAAGTGATTGGGTCTCTCTAGGTGAGAGTGTTTAATTTCTTAATCTGCTTTTTTAGCGTGATCAGCCTTTTATCCCCCTTAATGAGGATTAAGGGAGGTATTTATAACCTCGGGAAACGTGCCAATCTAGGTTTAGGTTAACCTTGGGCTGATTGGGCTTCCCTCGGAAGTTGGGCCTGGGTGGCCGGTTTCTCCATTAGGCATGGAGTATGCCACGTGTCATGACATAATAGGTCCAAGGTGGACGAATAAGCGGGTGCCACGTGGCAAGCCCTGACAGTTCCAACTGAGGGACACTTGGCAGGACCTGATTGGCCCACGTGGCGCATTCCGATTGGTGGGAGTAAAATCCCCTAATCAAGATACTTGAGTGGATCTAATTGGGAAACTACAAAGACTATATGCATTAGCATGTAATGTCTTAACTTGGTTGTGGCCCACACCAAAGCGAGGTACAATTTCTCAAGTGGCGTATAACGTGCTTCATATTCGAGCATTTTATTGCTTAGATAGTAGATCGCATTTTCTTTGCCTTCTACTTCTTGTGCTAGTATAGCTCCCATTCTCTCTTTGGTAACTATTAAGTACAACCTAAGAGGTATTCGTGGAAGTGCTGGTGCTAATACAGGAGGATTTGCGAGATAAGCTTTGATCTTTTTAAAGGCTTTTTGACACTCGTCATCCAATATTACTGGTACGTTCTTCTTAAGCTTTTTGAAGATTGCTTCACATATCGTTGTTAATTTTGATATGAACCTACTTATGTATTACAACCGGCCAATAAATCCTCGAATCTGCTTCTCGGTTTTGGGCGGTGGCATTGACATGATTGCTTTGATCTTGGTTGGGTCTATCTCTATTCCTCTAGAACTTATGACATAACCCAAAAGTTTGCTTGAGGTTACTCCAAAAGCACACTTAGATTCGTTTAACCTCATATTGTATTTTCTTAGCCTTTCAAAAATTTTCCTTAAGGCTACTTGATGGCCTGGGCGGTCTTTTGATTTTACAATCATGTCGTCGACATAAACTTCGACTTCTTTGTGCATCATGTCATGAAGTAAGGCAGTTGCTGCACGTTGGTAAGTGGCACCCACGTTTTTCAACCCGAATGGCATTACTGTGTAGCAGTAAGTGCCCCATGGTGTTATGAAGGTTATTTTTTCCATATATTCTTCTCTCATGAGAATTTGATTATAACCTGCATATCCGTCCATGAATGAGAGAAGTGCGTGATTTGTCGTGTTATCCACCAGAATATCGATGTGTGGTAAAGGGAAGTCGTCCTTTGGACTTTCCTTATTTAGATCTCGATAGTCGACACACATTTTTACCCTTCCATCTTTTTTCGGAACTGGAATGACGTTGGCGACCCATTCAGGGTATTTAGATACCTTGATGAAACCTGTAGTTATTTGTTTTTGGACCTCTTCTTTTATTTTTAGTGTTACATCGGGTTTCATTCGACGTAACTTTTGTTTTACAGGTTTCATTCCCGGAATTAATGGTATAGTGTGTTAAGCTATTTCTCTGTTAATGCCTGGCATATCTTCGTATGACCAAGCAAATACATCAATAAATTCTTTAAGTAAGTTAATTAAATCGGTTCTTTCTTATTCATTAAGTATTAGTCCGATCTTAACTTCTCTTTTATTGGTTGAATCATTTGAGATATCAACTGTTTCAGTTTCTTCAATTACTGGTGTTTTCTTTTCGAGTGTTTCCATTGCTTTAATAAGTTCTTTGTCTTTTTCATTGTTAGTTAATCAATGCTCATCATCTTGGGTTAGAGAAAAACACAAGAAATAAGGAGAAGAAGATATATTATTGTACTCTGAGATCATTACATCAAAGAGTGATATTTCCTCAGGGACTTGATCACTAACTATTCTAGGAAAAGAGATAGAAGGGGAAGGTGCTACTACTAAAGACCTAGATGACTCTTTGCCCTGTCGTAATGGATATCTTTCTTCCACTTGGAGTGATTAGCTTCGAGGGATCGAAGCTTTCGCTTTGTAGGACTGTTTGAATGAGTGAGGAGTTATTCTCTTTGTAAGTTGGCTCATCCTTTTCTCGCCCAAATAATAATCCCATGACGTTAAATTTAAAGCATGGGGGTGCTTTCTCCTTATGGACAGGAGTTGGGATTTCATCTGTGAAATAACAATCCAAGAAAATTTCAAATCCCGGTTGCCTTATGCCGTTTACGACAAATGGTTCGAGAAATTCATGGCATGGATAGTCCTCTCCTTTTATGAATTGACCATTAAGTGTAAGAGGGTACTGATCCATTGGGATAGCTTTCTTTTAAATGCGAGCGTCCCTGCGTGCCTTTGATTTTTCCTGGGCTCGCTTAAGATCTTTCCGAGTTGGTTCGAAACTTAGTCCGAAAGTATCTAATTTAGGGAGGCCAGGTGATTCCAGCAGTTTTGCTATTCCTTTCTTCTTTCCTAGGGTCATCCCAGGAAATTGTCCTTGCTTCTTTAGAATGGCATTTACAATCATGTTGGAGTGGGGGTCATGGCAAAGAGGGGTCCTTTCATCCTCCTGGATTAAGGAGACCTCTTCGTTAAAGCCCCATAAGTCTTCATCATCCTCATCGTGCTCCACATTAATTATGGGATTTTCTATAGAATTTATTCTCATGGGTGAAGCATCGATGGTGATAGGAATTCCCCAACTATGGCTTTTACTTGTTGGTGGAGAGATGAGGGGACGGCCTTTAGGTTATGAAGCCAAGGGCATCCCAATAGTAGATTGAATGAAGCTTTAATGTCTACTACTTGGAGAGTAGTAGCATGTTTTATTGCTCCTGCCGTTACATTCATGGTAATTTTACCAAGAGCTTGACGACGAGTGTTGTCGTAGGCTCTTATTCCTTGTGTCAACGGAGTTAAATCTTCATCCCTTATGCCTAGCATCCTCGCACTTCTAAGTGGACAGACATTAATGGCTGATCCATTGTCTACAAGAGTCATAGGGACGTTCATTCTCTTGCAAACTACTGTGAGGTTTAATGCCTTATAGTGTTTGTCACCTTCTGGAGGCAAATCTTTGTCAGAAAAGGTGATCAAATTGATGGGACTATGTAGATCACTCGTGAGGAATTTAGCCAACCCCTCAGGAGTGGTGTCAGAATCTATCCCTAATTTGTCTAAGGCATTCATTACCGCTAACCTATGTTCTCGAAATGTTGCCAGAAGTTTCCACACGTTCATTTCAACTTTTGTCTTCTTGAATTGTTTGACGATATCATTATCTTCAATGATAGGTATGGGAACTTGTTGTGCGGTTTGCATGGGTTGTGTTGAGACGAGAGGTTGTATACTTCCGGATCTTGTGAGGACATCTACCGATGAATCTTCTTCAGCCCAAAAGTCATCCATGGCGTATGATACTGAAGGTGGAGGTCCTATCATGTCTTTTAAATAGACATCTTTTTCATCACTGTCCCAAACTCCATTAATACTTGCATCCTCTACTTCTGGATCTTGGACTAGTTTCTTTTTATCAATCATTTTCCGAATTAAATCCTTAAATTTAAAATTGTTTTCGATAGTGTGACCCCCTGATTTATGATACTGACAGTAATATCTATTTGTCCTTTTCAATGATTCGAATGGTCTTGGTTCGAGAGGTTTGATTTCGCCACTCTCGGAGAGCATTTCGAACATTTGTATAGATGGGATCCCAATTGGAGTGTAGAGTCTATTACTCTTCTTGGGTTTTTCAATGACTTGTAAAGGAAAACGCTTTGCCTCACAAGTCGTTCCCATGGGTGTGAATTCTCTCTTAGGTTCATCTTTCGGTAGTGGAATCTCATCATATTTCTTCTGAAGTTCCTTTATAGCCTTGAGAGTTTCACGTGGAAAATGCGATCCTTCCATCATAGACAATGTAAGCGATTGTATGTCTTCTTTACTTGCTAGTTCAGGAAGATTATCCATGGCGTCGAAAAAGATCTCCTCCTCTTCTTCGATGGCATGGGTTTCTTTAACAGGTTTAATGAGAGACGAGGGGTCGACCTCGTTTTCCTCATCATATATAGCCAAGGAATGAGCGAGAAGCGCATTATCAATACTTGGCTTCTTACTGGCAGGGGGCAACGGCAGCTTGTTGTTATCGATTAAATCTTGGATAGCTTCTTTAAGCTTCCAACAGTTCTCGGTAAAATGGCCCCTACCTTGGTGATAATTGTAGTGTTATTTAGGGTTCCAATTAGCCGACCTCTTTTCAACTGGTGGGTCCCCAAACGGTCCAATGGGAATTAAAAGACCTTTTGCATTTAGTCGGTCAAACGCGGTGTCATAACTCATGCCAATAGGAGTAAAGTTCCTCCTAAATGGTTTATTTTGTCCTTGTTTATTCATAGCAAGGACTTCACCTAGGTTAAAAGTGCTAACATTGTTTGAGTGGGTGGTTTTGGATGAAGATTGATTGTCGTTCTTCTTTCCATTCCAGCCACTGTTGGAGTTATTGTTGGCCTTGAAGGTATGGAGATTATTTTGATACTTGAGATGCTTGGAGTATTTTTCTTGAAGGTTTTTGATGAACAACCTTACAGACTCTTTTTCACTTGGCACCTCAATCATCTTAGCTGAGGTTTCTCTCCATTTGTTAAAGAAGGAGGTGAATCCTTCGTTCTCCTTCTGCTTGAGGATCTCAAGTTCCCTATGGTCAGTCTCAACTTGAATGTTGCACTTGTATCTATCAACAAAAGAGTTTGCTATGGACTCTCAGGTGGAGGTCTTTTCTTTCTCGAGAGAAAAGAACCATTGTTGGCAAATGGTCTCGAGAGATAGTGAGAACAGAGAGGGAAACACCTTTTTGTCGATACCCTTAATACTCATTATCGTCTCGAAGGCTCTCAAATGAAAATAAGGGTTATCGATTGCTTTGAATTTCGGGATGTCGTTGGCATTGAATTTATGTGGAAGAAGATCTTTGTCCACAGAGACCCCTTGTAAACTAATCTCTTGAAACTTGTAGTCGCTAGATAGCTTGATTAGACTCTCTTGCATGAGGTCCACCTGTTGTTGTTTCACGGGATCATCAATCTTAAGTGTTAGGAGCTTCAGTGCCTCAGTCACGGTAACTAGTTGGTTCCTAAGCTCATTAACTTTTTCTTGTGTTGTCATTACTGTCCTAGCTTTCCTCTTACGAGCTATGGGTTTGTCGAAAAGTTGAACTTGTACGAAAAGGTTGTTTTTGATTAACCGCCCTTCCTTTCTTGACCACGCGCTGTAATTTAAACCATTTTGTGTTTTAATTACTTGACTCAAATCGACCTTTACTTTACGGTTTTAAAGAGGAAAAAATAAAAAATTGGTGCATATTTTTTGGGAAAAATAATGTATATATTTTTAGGGAACTAAGTATGGTATTCAAATTGGAGGATTGTATATATTTTTAGGGAACTAAGTATGGTATTCAAATTGGAGGATTAATATCCTACTTATCCCCCTAAAAAAATGACAAAAAAACGCGCATACAAGACTCTTTTATACATGGTCAAAGTGTGTATATTGATGTGTGCGTTTGGTGTAAGTGACATGCTTGGACTCTTGTGTAAGACCATTGGACTTAGTGCCTGACTCAATTAATGACTTAACAAAGTATTATTGACAGTAAAAATTAACCGAATTAATTAGTAAACTGGTCAATTAGACATAAGGTGATGACTCGATCAATAATCCGAACTGTCTTCAAAACGACAGGACTAGCGCCTCTCTTTGCAGTGTAGCGCCAGACGACAGAGCTGTCGCCAGGCGCCATACTCCACAGAGTGGCGCTAAAGTTCAGACTTTGGCGCCATTGCTGGAGCTTCAATCTGAAACTGTTTACGGTGTTATTAATCAGCAGGAGTATGCCTAAAGTCGTACTAGGTCAATTCTGGTCAAGATATTATACTTTATTTACTCAAATTAATTAATTAAATAATTAGGCAAAGGTCTTTTAGTCATTAATTTATTTAATCTCAGCACAAGTCAACAAACGATTAAGAAAATATAGTATATTTCAAGCGTTAACCCCTAGCTTGAACCCCACTGTGATCATACACTAAAGTACGGTGGCGTCCAAAGGGAAAGAAGATAGAGCAAAAGAGTCGCCAACAAGTTTTAGGAACTTGTAAACCGCTCACACGGTGAAGGTTACACCCCTTAACGATCCAAGAGATCGTCGACTCCATAAGGTCTTGAACCAAATAGTGTTCAGGGATGAAGGTACAAATCCAACCTAAAAGAGATTGAGCCTGCCCTAATAATAGACCTCTACTTTATTCTGATCGTATTCATGTGCGCTTTCTGACTAACATGCAATCAATAGGTTTAAACCTAAACCTGTTTATCTATGTTGGTTGAATATTAATGCACAAATAAATCTATTATTGGCGATCACTTGAATTATAATCATATTAACCCTAACCAAGATTATTAATTATCTTATTAAGCGTGATTACAAGTATTAATTCCCTTTAAACATGCATAAAAGGCGTGATCAAGCAATAACAATAAATATCAAGCAACATAATAATAATCATAATCATAATAATAACAATTATAATCATCAAAATAATCATAATCATGTTAGAGAATAATAATAGCAAGATCCTAGGCATGATACTAACAAGATTAATAACAAACCCTAGCATGTCACTAAGCAATAAAAATCAAAGCTTTAGCCCTAACATGATACTAACAACCATAGATATTTGAAAGAACATAGGAAGCATCGCAGGAATCATAATTGACATTATATTCTTTACCCTAAACATGATACTAGGAACTTATTGTTGTCACCCTAAACATGATACTAGTTATCATAATAACAACCTAGACATGATTTCCATATCATAATAACAATGTAAATAATTAAAGCACTTACTTGGATGCGTCGTATCTCTTTCTAATAACAAAATACACACGTTAGTCACTTCAAGGAAAATAATAAAATTAAACAACAATTAAATTAAATAATTTAAAGAGAGATTTGGGACCAAACCCTCATAAATTAAAACCTTTCATGTCTAGCGCGAAGGAAACTTCGAATATGGCTAAGTGTTTCTAAATCTAATGAGTGCGGAATTTTTATATTTGAGAGAAGCTAGTTTAGAAAAAGAGAGAGAGAGTAATCAAGAAAATCTTGATGAGAGTTGGTGAGAATTGGTGAATGAAAACGGAGTTTTTAGAACACTATTTATAGAAAAAAAAATCAGCCAAAAAGATAGAAAATAAAAACAGAATTCTGACGCGTAAAACGAGGATTAGCGCCAGACGCTGACGTTAGCGCCAGACGCTAAGGTTAGCACCAGGCGCCAAGCGTAGCGTTAGGCGCTACAGCTGGCGTTTGGCGCTGACTAAGAAATTAACGCGTTTTCCTAAAATCAGATAGAAATTGCCGTACAGGAGGATAAGTGGTATTTTCCTCAAAACGTTCTTTTATTCTGATTAAAATTTTAAAAATTCAACAAAAGTCAATTTATCAATGCTAATTGAATTAGGAATGAAAAGAACCTTCTAGAAGAATCTAGAAGACTAAAACCATTTCTAATTGCATTAGGAACAATAAATCTATAAGGCCCTCCTCTAGATCATTGGGCCGCATATAAGGCTCAAACTAGGCCTTGTTGAGTAATTTGGCCATAACTTCCTCAATATTCATCGGAATTGGGCTTATAATATATAGTTGGAAAGCTCTTTTCAAGCCCTATCTAACTACACTACCATTGGACCCATATCATGGACCAACCAAATTGGATTGGCTGTTTTCTTTAAATAGGTTTTTAAAAACAAAGAGAAGAGAAAAGATATTAAAACTATCCGCAACACTAAACTTTCCACACTTTCACTTTATTCGATTATGATTCGACGCGAAAGGTACTCATCACCGGGTTTTGTTTTGGGGAGACACAAATGGGTGTCTACAAGTGTTCTCCATTTGAAGCTCCAGCATGGAGAAGTGCAAGTTCCTATAGTCCTTGTGCAGTGCATTAAAGCCGTGGGGGCTTGATTTCTAGTCTTGAACCTGCAAACATGGAGTTTAAAAAACTTCAAGGTCCCGTGTTTATCAAGAGCATTAAGTGGAACGCACGAGGAGCATCTGAATGAAAGAAAAGAAGGCTCCCCTACTCCCATGTGCGGGCGCGCGCGGCTATTGCGCGGTCGCGGGTGGCGCGGCCGCGCCTATCAGGGTCCCTGTTTCGTACCCAGATTTGCGCTACCGCGCTCTCCTTTGTGGATGGTCACGCTTGTATGGGTTTATTTGGGGACGATCTAACTAACTTCTCTTAGTTAATTTTGCTATATATAAATTTTCTTTCTATTTTTGGGGAAGATTTTAGAGAATTAATTCAGAAATTAGAATTAGAATTTTAGAGAGAGAAACTCTAGATTGTAGAGAGAGAAGTTCTTGATTGATGATTGAAGATTGTTAATTCTAGCATTTTCTCCATTGAATTGAAGCAAGCTTGTAAGGATTTCTTTACTTTAATGAAATTTTTAGCTTATCATTTCAATTGTTTTGTTGATTGTTTAAGTTTGAATTAAATTTGTGATTGAATTAGTTCTATTGATATGATGATGATGAAATTGTTGATTAGCTTAGTTTTGATCTTAATTTCAATGGATTGTGAGTAGTTATCCTGCTAGGGGAATGGTGAAGCATGTATGAGTGATGGATTGATGCTAATTGGGGGAAATTGATGGAGTTGATGTTGTGATTTAATTGGTTGATTGATTAAGTGCATGTTTGTGATTAATTGAAGAGTAGCTAACTTTGATTGTTACAGTAGAATGCATTGTAGTCTTGCATTGATACGGAAAATTGATTTGTGGCTTGCTTTCGTCGATTGAGTAGGTTTGCAAGGTTCTTAGTTAGAGTCTCTCGTAGTTGGCGCTAGCTTGAGCTCTAGGAGATTAGCTTACCTTACTCTCTTGATTTCTTATTTGATTTTCCCTCGCAACACTTGACTTAGTCATCTCCAATCCCAATTAGCTATATCCATTCCGAGTACATGTGGATTTTAACCCTAGTGCTTGTTAAATTTGATTTCATTTGATTGTTTGATTGTTTTGAATACACACACCTCACTTTATTGCTTCTAAATAGCTTAGCTTTGACTTTAGCATTCATTTCCCATTCCTAGTGGTTCGACACTCGACTTACTCTATGCTTTGTGTAGAGGTGTGTTGAGTGATTATAAATTTTTTTTTATCAAGGGTAAATTAGTTTTCAACGACCTAGTCTCGACTCCATGTCAAAAATAGCACTGTTGCCGGGGATTACAAAGGTATTTATAGAGGCGCGAAAATAAAAACCGAGCAAACAAATACCCATGAAGGCTCGCCCGCGCTGTAGGGGAGGCGTGCCCGTGCTGCAGGGGTGGCGTGCCCACGCTAAGGGGTGGCGCGCCCGCACTCGCGCCTTGCGCGCCCGCGCATCTCTGGGTTTCTTCGATCTTCTCGCGGCTTCGTGCATTCGCTAAGGTCTTCGAATGAACGCACAATCATGATGATGATAAACACTAAGTGAGGCAATAAACTCGGGTTTATGTGATTCTTTTCCCCTTTTCAAGCATTGAGGACAAT
The DNA here is from genome assembly GCF_001683475.1 of Chenopodium quinoa. Classification (NCBI taxonomy): domain Eukaryota; kingdom Viridiplantae; phylum Streptophyta; class Magnoliopsida; order Caryophyllales; family Amaranthaceae; genus Chenopodium; species Chenopodium quinoa. The sequence continues at coordinate 1,390,579 of NW_018745063.1, forward strand.
GCTTCCTTTAAGCTTGGGGGAGAAGCGTTTACGCTTTTTGTATATATGCTTGTGGATATAGCTTTGAATAAGCTTGGGGGTGTTAGTTTGTTTTTGTTTGGCCTTCACTTTGGTTTAGCGTTGAGATTTGGCCAATCTTGCTTCACAACTTAGGTGTACCACCAAATTCTAAATTTTAGGCCTACCCCTAACCCTTTTGCCCTAACTTTACAACCTTTGGGAAAGTCCTTTCGACCTAGATGTTGATTCATATTTCGGGGGAGGACAGTATGAGTAAAATCCAAAGGAAAGGGAATAAATTGTCAAGACGTCGAGTAGCCCAAAATTATCTCTTTTTCCGTTCCTTCGTGGAACTTTTGAGATGCTCACTAGTGGAATATATGAGAATAGTAGGGAGCACGCGGTAAGACCATTTGGGATGAAAGTTGATTGTGTTTCTCTAGTGCCTATGCTTAGCATATTTATGTTTCAATCAACCTCGATTATCTTTAAACGTTCACTCCCTTACTTATTTAGAAAGACTTGCATTCATTTGTGCTTGTACATTTGGAAAAGCCCTTTCATGAACATTTGTTTCTTTTCTTGTATTTTAGTTTCTTTTTCATGCTTTTCCTTGTTTGTATTACTATGAGAGTTATAGGATAATCTCTTAGGAAACCTTACGAGAGCATCACTCGTTATCTAGGGCGATCTAGGGGTTTAAATGGGTTGTCTTTAGTTGCTAAAATTGAGCGTGATTCCTACGAAAGTGAGTTAGTGTATATTCTTGTCTTTTCTCTTCTTTTTGTTTGTTTAAATACGCTCATCATTTCTCCCTTGGTTTTGTTTTGCTCGAGGACGAGCAAAAGGTAAGCTTGGGGGTATTTGATGGGTGTCATAAATGGAACCCATTTGATGAGCATTTAGGTTGTTTTCTTCCTTTTTTCATAGCTTTCATGCTCAATAAATGCCTAGTTTTATGCATTTGGTCTTGGTTTTACCTTTCCTCTCTTATTTTGTAGCTTTTATGCATTTCTATGGTTTTTCTAGTCTTTTCTCCTTTATTTGCTCTATTTTCATGGTTGTAGGTATTGTACAAGGTTTGGGTCTTGATATTGGTGATTTACTAAGGTGGAGGAAGATTTTGGAGCAAGCTCATGGCAATTGGAAAGCTCAAGATGCAAGGAAGTGGATTCTCCAAGTTCTAGCTCTTGCGCTTTCAAGCCGTGCTCTCATGAATATGGAGTGTTGAACCCACAATCATGTGCTTTTGGGACTGCCTCACTTAGTGTTCATCATCATCATCATTGTGCGTTCATTCGAAGACCTTAGTGAACGCACGAAGCCGCAAGAAGATCAAAGAAACCTAGAGATGCGCGGGCGTGCAAGGCACGAGTGCAGGCACGCCACCAGCATGCGAGGGCGCGCCACCCCTGAAGCACGGGTGCACCTCCCCTGCAGCATGGGTGCGCCTTCCTTGGTATTTGTTTGCTCGGTTTTTGTTTTCGCGCCTCTATAAATACCTTTGGAAACCCGATTTTTGGGGCAAGTTTATTTAACATTTTTGATCAATTTTTCTTAGCTTAGTTGAGAGCTTCTCTCTCTAGTTTTAGGGTTAGTTTAGGATTAGGTTATAGAGAGAGAAAGTGAGGAATTTCAATGGTGATTGAGAGATTCAAGATTCAATGGTGACAATTGTGTTGGAGATCTTCTCTATTACCAATGAGCATTCTTAACTCTATCTCATTTTATTGCTTTGTTAGATTTCATATTTTTTTGATTTGATTTTGATGTTTGATTGTTGATTAGTGTAATTGTTCTTCATATATTGTTGATTTTTTATTTCTTTAGTTGTTTGTTGATTAGATGATGATGTTAGAGTAGTTGTTTGCTAGGGATTGGGTGAAACTTGTATGATAGATTAATTGTGCTTAATTTGGGGATTGTGTTAATTAATTGTTGAGATTAAAGTGATTAATGGAAGTTTTCATGTGTGTAATTCGATTAGGCCTTGAGAATTATGCTAGATTGCATTGTAGTTTCTAATGATACGGACCATTGATTTAGGAATTGCAACTGTCGATTGAACTTGATTAATGATGCTTCTAGTTAGAGTCTCTCGTAGTTGGCGATAGTTTGACCTCTAGGAGATAGCTTGTTGATTCTTTTGATTGAGCTTTCCATTTGTCTTCACAACCATTGATTTGCATATTATTCCCGAGTTGCTACAATTGTCATGATGACTTGTTGATCCTCGTTCCTAGTGTTTATTTATTCGGTTCTTCATTTTGTTAGTTGGTTATAGTGTTTACCTTTTATCCTTAGACTTCGACCTAACTTAGGCGCATAATTGAGAGTGCATGAACATTACCGTTCCTTTGGGTTCGACCCTTAACTTGCCTCCATAATTGTATATAGGTTTGTTAAGTGTTAATAAATTTAGTTTGACCGAGGGAGGATTAGTTTCAACGACCAAGTTCCAGCCCTCGTCAATAATACAGCAACAAATCAGTTACTTGAGAGACGTGTGATGAGGGGAAAACTAGGTCGTTATCTAATCTTCCATCGGTCAAACTAAATTTATAAACACTTAACAAACCTAAATACGAGTATAGAGGCAAGTGAAGGGTCGAACCCAAATTAACGGTAATGTTCAAGCACTTTCAATTATGCGCCTAAGCTTAGGTCGAAGACGAAGGTAAGAGAGAACACTAACAACCTACAAAACAAGTAACCAAGGAAATAAAACACTAGGAACGGGGATTAACAAGTAATCATGTCAATTGCAACAACTTGGGAAGAGCATGTTGTAGACACCCATTTGTGTCTCCCCAAAACCAAACCCAGTGATGAGTATCTTTCACGTTGAATCATAATCGAATCAAGCGGGATGGCATTCTCTATCTTGCAAAAGGTCATTAAAACAGTGCAGCGGCAGCAAATCGGTTACTTTTAGAGACGTGTGCTCGACGGTGCAAGATACGCGTTTCTTAACTCTTTTATCTGCTTAACTAACGCTAGTTTGCAGGTATCGGCATAACAAGAGTGATTTAGGATCGCAGAACGTTCTGAATCATTCTCCGTCCCTATCACTACTTTGACTTTTGTTTTCAAAACTTGCGTTTCTCCAAACTCACTCAAAGTGGGGGCTTCTGTAGACACCCATTTGTGTCTCCCCAAAACCAAACCCAGTGATGAGTATCTTTCACGTCGAATCATAATCGAATGAAGTGAAAGTGTGGAAAGTCTAGTGTTGCGGATAGTTTTAATTTCTTTTCTCTTCTCTCTGTTTTTGAAAACTTATTTTAAGAAAACAGCCAATCTAGTTTGGTTGGTCCATGATGTGGGTCCAATAGTAGTGTAATTGGATGGGGCTTGCAAAGACCTTTCCAACGATATATTACAAGCCCAATTCCGATGAATATTGAGGAAGTTATGGCCAAGTTACCAAATTGGGCCCTGTTTGAGCCTTATGTACGGCCCAATGATCTAGGGGAGGTCCTAATATGATTTATCATTCCTAATGAAATTAGGAAAGGTTTTAGTCTTCTAGATTATTCTAGAAGGTTCTTTTCATTCCTAATTCAATTAGCATTGATAAATTGACTTTTGTTGACTTTTCAGAGTTTTAATTAAAATCAAAAAGCATTTTCGAGGAAAAGATACAATTTTATCCTCCAGTACGGAAAACTTATCTGATTTTCAAAAACGCGTCAAAAACAGGCCTGACGCCTGACTCCAAGCATTGGCGCCTGGCGCCAGCCATTGGCGCCTGGTGCTAGCCATTGGCGCCAGGCGCCAATTAGCTGGTTCTGGCGCCAGCTCTGTTTTGCGTGCGCCAACCTCGTTTTGCGTGCGGCAAGTGCTCCGTTTTGATATTTTATCTTTTTGGCTGATTTCTCTATAAATAATGTCGTAAAACTCCGTTTTCATTCACCTACAATCAGTTTTCATTCGCAATCATTTATTCTCTAATTCTCTGTTAATCAATTCTCACCAATTCTCATCAACTCTCATCAAGAATTCCTCATGCATTAGCACTAGAAACACCTAGCCATATTCCTCATGAATTTGACTAGATCAATTCCTCATGCATTAGCACTAGAAACACAATTCCTCATGCATTAGCACTAGAAACACCTAGCCATATTCGAGGTTGCCTTCGCCTTAGACGTGAAAGGTTTAATATCTGAGGGTTTGGTCCCAAATCTCTATTTAAATTATTGAATTTAATTGTTTTGATTATTATTTTCCTTGAATTTACTAACGTGTGTATTTTGTTATTAGAAAGAGGTACGAGGCATCAAAGTAAGTGCTTTAATTGATTTTTATTGATGTAGAAATCATGTTTTATATTGTTCTTATGATATTCCTAGTATCATGTCTAGGTTAATTTTAATATTAAATATGATTGTTACGATGCTTCCTATGTTTTTCCTAATATTTATGATTGTTAGTATCCTGTTAGGGCTAAAGATTTGATTTTTATTTCTTAGTGACATGCCAGGGTTTGTTATTAATCTTGTTAGTATCATGCTTATGATCTTGCTATTATTATTATGCTTTAATATTTTAACATGAACATGATTATGATTATAATTGTTACAATGATTATGAATATTATTATTATTATTTGATGATTATTTTATTTATGATGATATTATTATTATTATGATTATTATAATTATTATTCGTGATTGATTATTATTATGTTGCTTGATATTTATTGTCATTGCTTAACACGCCTTTAATGCATGTTTAAAGGGAATTTGTATTTGTAATCACGCTTAATAAGATAATTAATAATCTTGTTAGGGTTAATGTGATTATAATTTCAAGTGATCGCCAATAATAGATTTATTTGTGCATTAATATTTAACCAACATAGATAAACAGGTTTAGGGTTAATCCTATTAATTGCATGTTGATTAGGATGCGCACATGAATACGATCAGAATAAAGTAGAGGCCTATTATTAGGGCAGGTTCAATCTCTTTTAGGTTGGATTTGTACCTTCATCCCCGAACCCTTATTTGGTTCTAGACCTTATGGAGTTGACGATCTCTTTGATCGTTAAGGGTTGTAACCTTCACCCTGTGAACGGTTTACAAGTTCCTAAAACTTGTTGGCGACTCTTTTGCTCTATCTTCTTCCCTTTTGGACGCCACCGTACTTTAGTGTATCATCACAGTGGGGTTCAAGCTAGGGTTTTAATTCTTTAATTTATTCCCCACAGTTTTTGGCGACTCCACTGGGGAGGATTTCTATTTTAATTCCTGAATTGTTTCGACAATGATTTAGAATGAGTGGATGAGACTCGAAACGTTCTAAGTATTTCATGTGCATAATTTTGATTAACATTATTGTCATATGCATAAAAAAGATCTCATTTGAAAGACCATCTGTAATGAGTTAAAAACATAGGATTTTACACGTAGGAAATTGAAGAAATATCTTTCACAACTAGGACCGAAATAACACCGCATGAAACTGGAAAATTCTATCGAGCACAGAAAGTTGCTGAGGCATGTGGGAAGTAGCGTCAGGGGAGAGAGCTTGGCGCTAGCATTTTAGTCGTAGCGCCAGACGCCAGTATTGGCGCCAAGCGCTACAGTTAAAAGCTGGCGCCAGTCTCTGTTTGCTGGCGCCAGTTTCCCCCAATACCGAGCCAGAAATATGCGTTCTAATTTCGACCGATTTTTCGTATTGTTTGCTCGATCCTACTTCCTGATTGAATTTTTTCTCACTTTTGTGAAACCCATATGTTTTCTATATATGGATTTCACACTCTGGGAATTCATGCTCCATCTATCAGATTGAACGCTCCGTGCAACAAAGGGTACATCCGAGATGTTGAATTCACCAAACCATGGAAGCGAGTTTTTTCTAAAACTCGCGGTGTCCCATCCATTCGCGCCAACCCTTCACGGTTAGGCTTCCGCGCAGTGCATCCGGACAATTAACCATGGACCCTCTATTGACTAAACCATATCCCGAACTTTAGAGAACTAGAGCCATGGTTAGGTTGCAAACTCATTGCATCATATTGTGCCTACTTGACTAATTGTGCATTATTTGTTGTGCATACTCTATGTGATTTTTCCTAACCGTTTGTTTGACTTGTGTTATGACTAAATAAACTGATTAATGACGAAAGGACTTTGTTTAATTAATTAATTAATTAATTTGACCTAATAAATAAACATAAAATCGAGTCATAGTTCCTTTAAGTCAACCCGGATTTTTATTCCCGTATACTGCACAAACGTCAACTTGTTTTGGTCATAACCAGAGTTCTAGGAAGAACTACGAGTCTTACAATCTATGGATATGTAGCCCCTAGTTTTATCTTTATTTTGGCGTTGGTTGCATCCAAAACAGAGTCACAGATAAAAAGTTATGACTAAAATACCATAGTCTGACCAGTTTAATGCATATACGTGAAGTCTTAACTTAGTTTTTGCTTGAGTCTAGTCACATAATCTAGCCACATGGTCATGACAAGAGTCTTAACATGTCACCTACACTCACTAGTCTTAGTACATACTTTGTATATGTCACCATGACCATGTCTTTGGTTCATGCATCAGTTGGTTTTTTTCCGTCATTTGAGTTGGGGGTACATTCTATTCCTATTTTCTTCATATCCCTCCATCTAAATCTTCTTTCACATTCTATACCATCTTTCTTCACTTCCTCCATCCATAGCATGTTTAATAAAGTTTGAGTGAAATAATTAACAATGAATATCCCCAAATTCCTTTTCCACAGTACTTGGTCGAGGAAAGAAGGGCGATTAATCAAGGACAACCTCTTTATTCAAGATTCACTTTTCGATAAACCAATTCGTCAAAAGATGAAGGCTAAGAAGATAATGGCAATTCAAGAGGGAGTTAATGAACTTAGGAGTCAATTGACTAACGTGACTGAGACACTGAAGCTACTCACACTCAAGATCGATGATCCCGTGAAGCAACAACAAATGAAACTCATGCAAGAAAGTTTGAGGAAGCTATCTAGTGACTATAAATTTCAGGGCATGAGTTCACAAGGGGTCTTGCTGGACAAGGAACTTCTTCCACATAAGTTCAACACCACAGACAAGATAACCCTTACTTCAATCTAAAAGCTTTCGAAAGTATAATGAACATAAAGGGTATCGATAAGAAGGTTTTTCTCTCTCTGTTCTCACTATCTCTTGAAACTGTTTGCCAACAATGGTACTTCTCCCTTGAAAAGGAGAAAACCTCTACCTGGGAATCGATAGTAAACGCTTTCGTTGATAGGTACAAGTGCAATATCAAAGTTCAAACCGGCCATAGACAACTTGAGATGCTAAGACAAAAAAAGAATGAAGGTTTTACTTCTTTCTATAATAAGTGGAGGGAAACTTCCGCTAAGATGATTGAGGTCCCCACCGAAAAAGAGTCTGTGAGGATGTTTATCAAGAACCTCCAAGAGAAGTATTCGAATCATTTAAAATGTCAACACAATTTGAATACTTTCAAGGCCGTTTATGACATCGGAATTGAAATCGAAGATGACCTCACAAAGCAAAAAGCTACAAATAATAGTAACCACGTTGGCTGGAAAGGAAAGAAGAACGACAATCCTTCTTCTTTCGAAAACGCCCACTCTAGTAACAATGTTGGTACCTTTGATCTCACTGATGTTTTAGCCATAGATAACCAAGGATCTTAGAAGCAACTAAGGAAAGATTTCACCCCCATTGGGATGAGCTACGATACAGCCTTCGATCGACTCCATGCCAAAGGACTCATTACTCCCATTGGACCTATTCAAGATCCCGCACCTGAAAAGAGATTACCTAGTTGGAATCCAGACGAACACTGCAAGTACCATCAACGTAGGGGTCATACTACTAAGAGCTGTTGGAAGCTAAAGGAGGCTATCCAACATTTGATTGATAATAACAAGCTTCTCATGCCTCCGGTTAACAAGAGGAGCGAGTGATGATAAAGGAAACAACACAAGACAAGAGGCGAGCTTCAATGACAAGATTTCGTGACCTCTTTTTTCTATTTCTTCTTTATTTTTTACCCTTTCCCCAATAAGTCTAGCATAGGCACCTTTTTATTCTCCTTAGATTTTTTTTGTAGGATCATTATATATTTTCTTTTTTAATAAAATGAGCATTTATTTCCTTATATATGATCATTTCATTTTATTGCAAAAAAAAAAAAAAATTGTCGAATTGAGCACAAGCTATACCAATGATTTGAGGCACCCCTTGTAGCCACATCATATCTCCTTTCACTTTTCAAATATACAATCCTTTCTTCATAAACCACTTTGAGCCTCGTCTAAAGATAGACCTTTCTTTTTTCAACCTACATTTACCTAACCTTGGGATGGGATGGTGTGTAACTTATGCAATTCTAAAAAAGAGCTTGAGTAATTTAAAAGATCAAAATAAAAATAAGCAAAAAGAAAATAAATAAAAGTGTACAAAAGGGCAAGTGTTCTAATGTCTTTGATATGAAAATTTCTTTGATAAGAACACGTCTCAAATTGCATCTCTTATCGAGTGCTCGGTACCGTGCCTGAGAAACATGAATGCTGAGTGAGTGATAGACCGCATGATCGGGATTGCCCACACTTATTAAAATAAAATAGATGCTAAAGGAAAAAGAAAAAAAGCTAAAAAGAGTAGAAACTCAAGCATAAAAATATAAAGATTCAAAACCGAGGTTGCACACCTTGGGGGCTTATCTAGGGTCTTGATCCTTTATCCCCTTCTTCTTCAGCCTTTAGCCTAACCACGTTACAACCCTTAAAAATACCTTTTTGAGGTATACACACTTGTGCAAGGTTCGGCTAGAGCTACGTTCGGCCTGATTCCTGACGGATAGGTAGGCAACCTCACATCGAGGTGCGGCCGTAATAAAAATGTATTCATATTCACATTCACACACTTACACCATGATTATATCAAGGGATTCCCTAGGCTCATCCCTATCCGTTTAGAGCTAGACTTGGGGCTTGATCCTTATATCATTAGCTTACCTAGCCTAAGAGTCACCATTATTTGACTCTTCTAAAAATAATATTTTCACACACACTTAGCCCTTGTGGCCTAGCTTTAGTGTCACTATCACACACATCACAGATACATGACTAAATACTTCCCTTAGGAACCCTTTGTCATGGAATCTTAACACAACGTTGAAGCATGCCTTGTCATATCAACATCACTCATCAATCATAATCATCATTGCATCACGAAGTATGAAGTGCTTAGCCTCCGTGCCTAAGTTACCTAAATGCTTTCATCATTGAGTTAACAGCTGAGATAGCCTAGGATGGATTAATCCTTGCACCTTGAGAGATAGTATCAAACAACATTTGACTAAGCTCATTTTACATGCACCTTCAAAACTTCGATTCTTTTTCGCGTCTTTCTTTTTCGTGAGAAAGTCGGTACCCTCAACAAAAATGACGGAAAATTTTTTCTTTTTGCATTTTTGAGTCACATTGAGTCAACACTATGCACACACGGGTCACGAGTCACACGTGTCATTTTACTTCGAGTCGAGTCAACCTCGAGTCGGTCAATCACAGAGAGTCAAGTTTATACCTTGAGTCGTGTCAAGTCGATGAGTCAAGCAACATTAAGCCTTAGGTCAACCCTAAGATAATTAAAAAGATTCGCAAAATTCTATAGTCAAAATAAATACAAGTGCAGCAGAATAGGGAGGACCCTACTCCAATTCCTGGCGCCAGAGATATTCCAGCAGCGACAAAACAATAATTTCGGGTTCCTTGGTATGCCAATTAGCCCCTATAAGCAATTTGACATGATTGAGTATTCAATTTGATTACAACCGCAAGTAAGTGATCGACCTGACGAAAGATCGTCTCACTTAGCTTAAAGCGCCTAAGAATTGGCTCATCACGGAAACACCGACATATTGGTTTTAGCGGAAGCCAAGTTCAAGCGAGCTTTAGAGATCGACAAGCGTTGGTCTTCGGAAATTTTTCTTTGGAATATTATCGCAACAACTGAGGATGACTTCAAGTAAAGTTATTTTCGATGGCATTCGCTAAGATTGTGGAAGTTGTCACCAAAGATTTGAGAAGATAGCACGAGATGGGCGGTCTTTGACGGCATTCGCTAAGATTGTGAAGGTTGTCACCCAAGATTTGAGAAGATAGCACGAGATGGGCGATCTTCGACGACGTTCGCTAGGATTGTGGAGGTTGTCACCCAAGATTCGAGAAGATAGCACGAGATGGGCGGTCTTCGATGACTTTTGCTATGATTGGAAAGGTTGTCACTATGATTCAAGAAAAGGCTCAAGATGTAGCAACATTGATCGACGGCATTCCCTAGATTGCGGAAGATCATCAAAACAAACAACAAGATGGTGTTCCCTAGCTTGTGGAGAGTTGTCACAAACAACTGAAGGTTATTTCAAGTGAATTTGTCTTCGACCATGTTCCCTTAGACGTGGAAGATGGTCATAATGCGAAAAGAGTTTGTTTCAAGAGAAATAATCTCCGATAGTATTCCCTTGGACGTGGAATATTATCAATGCGGATGAGGATTGTTTCAAGAGAGATAATCTTCGACGATATTCCCTTGGACGTGGAATATTATCATAGCGGAGGAGGATCGTTTCATGCGAAGCAATCTTCTAATTTGGAAGCAGTTACGGGCGTAGCGGTTTTCAAGCGGGATGGCATTCTCTATCTTGCAAAAGGTCATCAAAAGAGTGAAGCGGCAGCAAATTGGTTAGTTTTAGAGACGTGTTCTCGACGGTGCAAGATACGCGTTTCTTAACTCTTTTATCTGTTTAACTAACGCTAGTTTGCAGGTATCGGCATAACAAGAGTGATTTAGGATCGCAGAACGTTCTGAATCAATCTCCGTCCCTATCGCTACTTTGACTTTTGTTTTCGAAACTTGCATTTCTCCAAACTCACTCAAAGTGGGGGCTTCTGTAGACACCCATTTGTGTCTCCCCAAAACCAAACCCAGTGATGAGTACCTTTCACGTCGAATCATAATCGAATGAAGCGAAAGTGTGGAAAGTTTAGTGTTGCGGATAGTTTTAATTTCTTTTCTCTTCTATCTATTTTTGAAAATTTATTTTAAGAAAACAGCCAATCCAATTTGTTTGGTGCTTGATGTGGGTCCAATAGTAGTGTAATTGGATGGGACTTGCAAAGACCTTTCCAACGATATGTTATAAGCCCAATTCTGATGAATATTAAATAAGTTATGGCCAAGTTACCAAACTGGGCCCAGTTTGAGCCTTATGTACGGCCCAATGATCTAGGGGAGAGCCTAATATGATTTATCATTCCTAATGCAATTAGGAATGGTTTTAGTCTTCTAGATTCTTCTAGAAGGTTCTTCATTCCTAATTCAATTAGCATTGATAAATTGACTTTTGTTGACTTTTCAGAGTTTTAATTAAAATTAAAAAGCATTTTCGAGAAAAAGATACAATTTTATCCTCCAGTACAGAAAACTTATCTGATTTTTGAAATCGCGTCCAAAACAGACCTGGCGCCTAACTCCAGGCCTGCCGCCTGGAACCAGGCCTGGCGCCTGGCGTCAGCCATTGGAGCTTGGTGCTAGCCATTGGCGCCTGGCGCCAATTAGCTGGTTCTGGCTCCAGCCCTGTTTTGCGTGCGACAACCTCGTTTTGTGTGCGCCAAGTGCTCTGTTTTGACATTTTATATTTTTGGCTTATTTCTCTATAAATAATGTCGTAAAATTCCATTTTCATTCACCTACAATCAGTTTTCATTCGCAATCATTAATTCTCTAATTCTCTCTTAATCAATTCTCACCAATTCTCATCAACTCTCATCAAGAATTTCTTGATTCTCTCCCTCTTTCTAAACCAACCCTTTTACAAACACAATTCCTCATGCATTAGCACTAGAAACACCTAGCCATATTCAAAGTTGCCTTCGCCCTAGACGTTAAAGGTTTAATTTCTGAGGGTTTGGTCCCAAATCTCTATTTCAATTATTTAATTTAATTGTTTTGATTATTATTTTCCTTGAAGTTACTAACGTGTGTATTTTGTTATTAGAAAGAGGTACGAGGCATCAAAGTAAGTGCTTTAATTGATTTTTATTGATGTAGAAATCATGTTTATATTGTTCATAAGATATTCCTAGTATCATATCTAGGGAAATTTTAATATTAAATATGATTGTTACGATGCTTCCTATGTTCTTCCTAATATTTATGTTTGTTAGTATCATGTTAGAGCTAAAGATTTGATTTTTATTGCTTAGGTACATGCTAGGGTTTGTTATTAATCTTGTTAGTATCATGCCTATGATCTTGCTATTATTATTATGCTTTAATATTAATATAAACATGATTATAATTATAATTGTTATAATGATTATGAATATTATTATTATTATTTTGATGATTATTTTATTTATGATGATATTATTATTATTATTATGATTATTATAATTATTATCCGTGATTGATTATTATTATGTTGCTTGATATTTATTGTTATTGCTTGATCTCGCCTTTGATGCATGTTTAAAGGGAATTTGTATTTGTAATCACTCTTAATAAGATAATTAATAATCTTGTTAGAGTTAATGCGATTATAATTTCATGTGATCGCCAATAATAGATTTATTTGTGCATTAATATTCAACCAACATAGAAAAACAGGTTTAGGGTTAATCCTATTAATTGCATGTTAATCAGGAAGCGCACATGAATACGATCAGAATAAAGTAGAGGCCTATTATTAGGGCAGGTTCAATCTCTTTTAGGTTGGATTTGTACCTTCATCCCCAAACCCTTATTTGGTTCTAGACCTTATGGAGTTGACGATCTCTTGGATCGTTAAGGGGTGTAACCTTCACCCTATGAACGGTTTACAAGTTCCTAAAACTTGTTGGCGACTCTTTTGCTCTATCTTATTCCCTTTTGGACGCCACCGTACTTTAGTGTATGATCACAATGGGGTTCAAGCTAGGGATTTAATGCTTGAAATATTCCCTACACATGTCAATCAAAGGTTGTGAAGACTAATGATTAGAGCAATCAATTGGAATCAAAGAGCTATCTCCTAATTGTTAAGCTAGGGTTCATTATGAATAACAAACTAAGAGAATCACAATCAAAACCAATCGATAATTGCAATTACTAAATCAATTGTTCGTGTCATCAGCAATTACAATGCAATCTAGCATAATTCTCAAGGTCTAATCCAATTACACACATGCAAACCTTCATTAATCATTTTAATCTCAACAATCAATCAACACAAATCCCAAATTAATCACAATTAATCAATCATACAAGTTTCACCCAATTCCTAGCCAACAACTACTCAAATATCATCATCCATCAACAATCAACTAAAGGAATTAAGAATCAACAATATATCTGGAACAATATATTGTTGCAGGGTGCCTGGCTGCTTACTGCGCGCAAGGATGCTCAGGCTGCTGCGATGTGTGGCTTCTTTGTGCTTGCGCAAAATGCTCGGCTTGTCTTGACTTGCATGCTTGGCTTCCCTAACTCAGCTCTATTAAATTCATTTAATGCACTTGATCTCCCTCCTTGAATATAAAATTCGCGGGAACTCGACGTACCTACAAAACAAGACAAAGAAATGGAGAAGCGGGAGAAATAGCCAAGAAATGAATAAAATGATAAGAAAACCATACAAAGCACGCATTTCTCTAAACTGACACATAGAAACGCAAATCGAGCATTATTCCCTAAAAACACGACATAAACGACTAAATACGAGCAAATAAATATAAAGAAAACATAGCCTAAAGGTGCCATAAATGGCACGGATCAAATTTCCCCAAGATAAACTCTTGAGAAAAACAAAATCCAACCCAGGGAAAAAATGAAGAAATTATTCGAGCAAAGAAAGAAACAAGAAAACTACAGAAGATGGGAATATACACCAACTCACTTTCGTAGGAATCACGGTCAATTTTAGCAACTAAAGACAAGCCATTTAAACCCCTATATCGTCCTAGAGAACGAGTGATGATCTCGTAAAAGCTTCCTAAGAGATTGACCTATAACTCTCATAATAATACAAACACGGAAAAGCAAGAGAAGAAAAACAAAAGTAAAGAAGAGCAAACACATGTTCATGAAAGGACTTTTCCAAATGTACAAGCACAAATGAATGCAAATCTTTCTAAACAATTAAAGGAGTGCACGTTTCAAGATACCTGTAGGCGTCGCTCGAAGTGCGCCTACGATAAAAGCATGTTGTGAATATGCTTGGCAATCATAGGAAGTGGTAATTGACATTACGATTAGGGACAAAGCAAAGTAGGGAGCCGCCAACAAGTTTTTAAGGAACTTGTAAACCGTTCATGGATCATAAAAGGCAACCACGATTATGGGACAATGATAGGCAATAACGATTGACCCGTGAAGGTTACACCCCATTCATAATCCATGAGATTACTAACTCCATATGGTTCGGAACCACGAAAGGAGGATCGGGGATGATGGTACGAAGTGAGTCATGGAGTCACATTCGCCCGTATTGGCCTCTACTCGATTCTTATTGTGAAAAGTATTCTTGTGATCTCAAAGGCATACAAACAAAGATTCAATTCGCTCCAAACTATTATTATGCTAAATTGGTTGAATATTAATGCACACATAATTCTAGAATATTGGTGATCACTTGATTAAACAACAAGATTAAAGGAACCTAAACCAATTGTCCAAATTATCTTATTAGGCGTTATTTTCAATTACATATTCCCTTTAACATGCAATATGGTGCTCATAAATAATAATAATAATAAAATAAACATTAATATTGGAAGCAATTTAACAATAATAATGTGAGTCAAATCAAATATAAAATAATAATAACCCTAATCATGATACTAGAAATATAAAAAATAAAATAAGTAATTAAATTTATTAATTACTTACATTCCGCGCGTTCCTTTAAATTGCTACATCATGAATAAATTGTTAGTAACTTCAATAAAAAAAATATAAAGCAAATGAAAATGAAACTAAATAAAAGTAGAGTTAATTTGGTCCAAACCCTAAGTTATTTATACCTTTCATGCCTTGGTTTAAGTATAGAACTTTGGGTATTGTATGGACTCCTTGGAGTGCTTAAGGGAACAATGGTGTAATTAGGAATATAGGTTGAAGGCTTAGAATACATGAGAGAGAGAGAAGAAGAATGATTTTTGGTGTCAAATAGAGAAAGAGAGAAGGATTTGATTATCAAGCTTTTTTATTATTGGAAAATGGGTGATATGACCTCTATTTATAGAGAAAAAAGAGGGTCGAAGAATAAAAAAAAAATAAGAATTCGAATCGGATAAAACTCTTGCGATAGACAACAATTTTTGCAATTTTTGTTTTTATCATATCTTTTGATCCAGAAATCGGAATAAGATGAATAAGATACGGTTGGAAAAATCGTGAAGTCTACTTTCTAACTCAATAAAAAACAGATTAAAACGTTTTATATAATAAAAGATATGGGCGAAATAGTGAGACGGTGTCAGTTTTGGATAGAGTTTGACATTTTATTCATATCTTTTCCGTTATAGCTCGGAATTGATATTATAATATATCATTGGAAAGATAATTTCAAGGGATATCCAATAATATAAAATTCAGATAAAAAATATGAGGCACGAAATTCATATATGTCTATCTTTGAACGTCTTCCAATTCAGATAAAATAGGACTTTAAAAAAGAGGAGTTTTATTCAATTTCAAACTCTTTAATCTTATCTTTTCAAAAAGGATAATTAAGATAGTTTAGAAACTTATAGAAGCTTCCAATTAATCCTAATTAATTTAGGAATGGGATTAAATAATTTGGACCCTCCACATGATCATTGGGTCGTAGGTAAGGTGGGCTTAGGTTCGGTTTAGGCTCAGTTTAATATTTTAGCCATAACATATTCGTTATAACTCGGATTTGGGCTTATAATTTATCGTTGGAAAGCTCTTTTCAAGCCGCATCCAACTATTTAATCATTGGACGCATATTATGGACCAAAATAAACTGGATCAAACGTTTTTATAAAAAGGACACGAAATGAATGATTTTAAAGGACATGAAATGAATTATTTTGGGTTTAAAGGCACGAAAAGAGGAAAATAAGTTATGGTTTGGGGAAATGGGTTAGGAATTGGGTTGGTTTATGAAATGGAAATATGGATTTAAGCACTCCAAAAATTAAATACTCAACCCGACCAATAATTGCGGTGAAAGGTTGTTCATCATCGGGTTTGGTTTTGGGGAGACATTTTTAGGTGTCTACAATACCCGTGGTTGATTGAAACATAAATATGCTAAGCATAGGAACTAGTTTTCGCATCCAACTTTCATCCCAAACGGTCTTACCGCGTTCTCCCTACTATTCTCATATCTTCCCCTAGTGAGCATCTCACAAGTTCCCTGAAGGAACCGGAAAAAGAGATAATTTTGGGCTACTCGACGTCTTGACAATGCATCCCCTCTCCTTAGGATTTAACTCATAATGCCCTCCCCCGATATGTGAATCAACCTCTAGGTCAAAAGGGCTTTCCTAAAGGTTGTAACGTAAGGGAAAAAGGTTGAGGGTAGGCTTAAAATTTTAAAATTTGGCGATATTCCTAATTAGTGAAGCAAAGGGTGATAAATCCTCAACACCATAATCAAGAAGTCACCAAAAAAAAAATAACACACCCAAGCTTATTCAAAGCTATAACCACAATCATATATACAAAAAGCGTTAACGCTTCTCCCCCGAGCTTAAAGGAAGCATTGTCCTCAATGCTTGAAAAAGGGAAAAGAATCACATCAAAATATTTTTGATTTTTTCTTATTTTCTTCTTAATTTTTAATTTTCATTTCTTTCAAAGCAATTGTCCATGCCTCTTTAACTTAGAACGGCTTTTACAATTTTGCATTTGATTTGTCATTTCCTTTTTTAAAGTTTTGACGGCTTTGATTTATTCATTTGCCATTATTCACCCAAATATACAAAACACAAGCTTGCTTACAAATATGAACCAATATCCAAACTCATATACCACATACTCCAATAAAATGATCATTTGCTTCACAAAAACCATAAATGGAACAAAAAGAAACAAAAGGCTCAAAATTATAAAGATGTGGCTTGAAAAGAAAGGAAAAGGCTCAAATGGTTAGCAAGAAGGCAAATGTAAACCCAATGAACTAAAAATAAAGAAAATTAACCTAAAAAAGAAAAATTACCACCCCGAAAAGATGCCTTTGTGCTCCATAGATGGCTCGGTCTCAAGTTTGAGAATTATGAGTCATGATTCTAGATTAGGTCCGCAATAGTCAAGGATCCATGCCGCTCATGCAAATATATGTTGAAGGCTTGAAAAATAATGAACCTCACATGGATGTAGAAAAAACACACTATTGGTGTTAATTCGAATATAGGAAGCAACTACCAACATGCCACAACCAAGTAGAATGCGGTTTCATGGTCCCACTAGTTCTAACCAGCTACTTTAGCATGCTTAATCCTAGAATCAACCAAGCATACTCTCAAACCGTGTACATCGTTACTATTTAAGAAGAAAAGCATTCAATTATATAACTCCAAAAGTATTATGTCCAAAGCAAGAACAAAACAAAACACAATGCAAATTTGCCTTGATAGAAACAAAAATCATTTTGGGATTTTTCAAAATAAAGAACATGGAAATTCATATACAAATCTGCATGGCATAATTGAATCAAAATCCCATCATACATGATAGAACACCCTCCCCCAAGCTTGAATGAGACATTACACTCAAACAAAAATAAAATAATCCATAGGATGGGAGAACAAGGAGATCAATCTAAACAAACCAACATATGTCCAACAAGTCATCATCCACTTGAGAAAGAGCAAGGAAGGATATTACCGGATATTAGGTGGGTGTAAATACCCACAAATGACCCAATTAAACCTTTCAACACTTATTTCCTCAAGAATTGAACCTTGCCATCAATATGCTAGCAAAAAAAGGAGTCAAACTTTCTTGATTCTTGATCCAAATTGAAGCAACAAAGTATATCAAGTCATGTACCTAGAAAAAGGCACACAAACATTTCCATGAGAGAAAATCTATTCTAAAAAGAAAATAAAATTAAAGCAATAAAACACGGGTTACTTCCCGAGAAAGGCTTGCTTAAGGTCCAAGCTTGACCTCTCTAGAAAATAATAATTCAACGCATGCAAGAGCTTGTCAAATGCACTGCTACTCATTTCATATGATAAGAGGTAGGAAAATGACGGGAAGAGTACGTGCAACAAGGATAGTGCACGCAAATGAGAAGATAGATGCCAAGAAAAGGAAGAAGAATCAAAAGAAAATTCAACAAAATAAGAAAACGAAAAAGAAGAAGAAAAAGAAGGAAAACTCTACTCAAAATATTTTTGGGTGGCTACATCACCCCTTTCCTCAATAGAAGACAAATGAGGGACATGAAAATCATCACAGACAAGGGGGTCCCCAATACGCTCACCAACAAAGGAAGGGAGGTATATAGGAGTGTAGGGGATGTGGTTTAAATTGCTTGAAAAAGGGACATGAGAGGAGGGAATAGGGGCTATGGTCTCACAAATGAACTCTTTCTCACCACCATGCCTCATATCACCAATAAGAGGATGAAAATCAATCATAGATTCCTCTAAAGAAGAACACTTATGGTCATCATCTCCCTCAAACATCCAACTTCCAAGAGGAACTATATAATCCCCTTCACTACAACCATGAACAACAACTCCCTTCACTTCCTTAAGGCCTAAAGCCTCAAATCCATGCATGAATGGATACAAATTCATTTCAAACTCATCTCTCTCCCATGAAGCATTCTTAATGAACTCACTCAAAAGGCTATGGGTTTTCATTTGACACTCAAAGAACACATTGGTCATAACCTCAATCGAGTCCAAATACTCATAGATAGAAGAATCACAATCATGCCTAGGAGACTCATCAAGATGGGAAGTAGGGTTGAGGTTATCAAAATCAACACGCTCTTCATTCTCAACTCCTTCACCATCACTCAAATGTTCACCAATGGGATCCTCACACTCTCTTGGTTGCTCAAAATTATCATCATCATCATCCTCAACACACTCATTAAATTGGGATTTTTCACAAACAAGCAACAAGGATGACAATTGGCTTACTTACTCTTCTTTTCTTCTCATTCCCTTCTCAAGACGCTTCTCATTCTTTTTCATTATCTTTAATTGACCTCTCATAGATTGAAGAATCATCTCCTTACTAGGCCCAAGGTCGTTATCAAGCTCAATGCGCCTAATTTGAGACTCAAATATATCAACAAGAGATTCAAAAGATGTAGAAGGTTAAGGCTTAACAAGAGAGGAAGAAGTAGTACAACCAAGATTGGAAGAATCAACATTAAGTTCATGAGCATATACATTACATTGGGGAGTGGGGGCACAATCAAACACATGAGATTCATCATTAAGGGAACGAAGCACATCACAAGAAGGCATGGTAAATAATGAAGAATATTGAAACATACCATTAGCATCAACTTGAGCATGCACTTCATCATCATGAACAAAAGGGGAAATAGAGTTGAAATCATGTGTTCTAGGTTCACTTAAGGGATCATGTGAAAATCATGGGAATCATACTAATATTATAAGATTCAACACATTGCACATCAACATTACAAACATGATTACCCCTATATAAACATCCGTAGCAAACAAAACATAAAAATCCCAAGCATCATCAATTGACAATGCTCTAAATTCACCTTTATGCATGCATTCAACTTTATCCCTAGTTTTCTCATTTAAACAAAAACAACAAATCACACAAGCCTCCCAAATATTACAACAATTATGGTCTAAAAATCCCTCAAGTCTATTAAAATATTCACAAAAAGTCTCATTGTCAAATTTAGGAAATGATAGTCATGCCTTTTTTTCACAAAACAAACAAAAATAAAAGAAAAGAAAAGTATACACAAAAACCTAGACTCAAGCAATCAAAAACACTCAGACATAGACACCGTTCCCTGACAACGGCGCCATTTTGACGAGGGGAAAACTAGGTCGTTATCTAATCTTCCCTCAGTTAAACTAAATTTATAAACACTTAACAAACCTAAATATGAGTATAGAGGTGTAGGGAATATTTCAAGCGTTATCCCTATCTTGAACCCCACTAGGATCATACACTAAAGTACGGTGGCTTCCAAAAGGGAAGAAGATAGAGCAAAAGAGTCGCCAACAAGTTTTTTTAGGAACTTGTAAACCGTTCACGAGGTGAAGGTTACACCCCTTAACGATCTAAGAGATCGTCAACTCCATAAGGTCTTGAACCAAATAGGGTTCAGGGATGAAGGTACAAATCCAACCTAAAAGAGATTGAACCTGCCCTAATAATAGGCCTCTACTTTATTCAGATCGTATTTATGTGCGCTTTTTGACTAACATACAAGCAATAGGATTACCCTAAACTTGTTTATGTATGTTGGTTGAATTTAATGCACAAATAAAACTATTATTGGCGATCACTTGAATTATAATCAAATTTACCCTAACAAGATTATTAATTATCTTATTAAGCGTGATTACAAGTACTAAATTCCCTTTAAACATGCATAAAAGGCGTGATCAAGCAATAACAATAATTAAGCAACAATCGTAATAATCAATTATAATCGTAATAATAATAATCATTATCATGTTAAAGCATAATAATAGCAAGATCCTAGGCATGATACTAACAAGATTAATAACAAACCCTAGCATGTCACTAAACAATAAAAATCAAAACTTTAGCCCTAACATGTTACTAATAATAATAAATATTAGGAAGAACATAAAAGGCATCATAACAATCATACTTGATATTAAAGTTACCCTAGACATGATACTAGGAATAAAAAATATTAGGAAGAAAATAAAAAGGCATCGTAACGATCATATTTAGCATTAAATCTACCCTAGACATGATACTAGGAATATCATAATAACAACCTAAACGTGATATTTACATCATAATATCAATAAAAACCATTAAAGTACTTACTTTGATGTCTCGTACCTTATTCTAATAACAAAATACACATATTTGTAACTTCAAGGAAAATAATAAACAATAATAAATAAATTAAACAATAATTGAAAGAGAGATTTGGGAACAAACCCTCAGAAATTAAACTTTTCACGTCTAGAGCGAAGGCAACTTCGAATATGGCTAGGTGTATCTAGATCTAATGAATGCATAATTTTGGTATGTAAAAAGCTAGTTTAGAAAAGAGAGAGAGAAAGAGAGAGAGATAGTAGATTGTAAATGATTGTAGATGAAAATTTGTTATCGAAAACGGAGTTTTTAATACGTTATTTATAGAAAAATAAACCAAAAAGATAAAATATCAAAACAGAGTTCTGGCGCACATAAAACGATGTTGGCGCCAACATTAGCAATTGGCGCCAGATGCCAACATTAGCGCCAGGTGCCAAGCATAGCGCCAGGCGCTACAGTTGGTGTTTGGCGCTGATCTGGAATTCACACTTTTTCTTAAAATCAGATAAAAATTGTTGTACAGGAGGATAAAATCGTATATATCCTCAGAAATGCTCTTTGATTCTAATTAAAACTCTGAAAACTCAACAAAAGTCAATTTATCAATGCTAATTGAATTAAGAATGAAAAGAACCTTCTAGAAGAATCTAGAAGACTAAAACCATTCCTAATTGCATTAGGAATGTTAAATCTCTATTAGGCCCTCCCCTAGATCATTGGGCCGCATATAAGGCTCAAATCGGGCCCAGTTCAGTAAATTGGCCATAACTTCCTTAATATTCATCGGAATTGGGCTTATAATATATCGTTGGAAAGCTCTTGTCAAGCCTCATCCAAATACACTACTATTGGACCCATATCATGGACCAACCAAACTGGATTGGCTATTTTCTTAAAATAAATTTTCAAAAACAGAGAGAAGAGAAAAGAAATTAAAACTATCCGTAGCACTAAACTTTCCACACTTTCACTTCATTCGATTATGATTTGACGCGAAAGGTACTCATCACCGGGTTTGGTTTTGGGGAGACACAAATGGGTGTCTACAGAAGCCCCCACTTTTACTGAGTTTGGAGAAACTAGAGTTTCAAAAGAGAAAATCAAAGTATCGATAGGGACGGAGAATGATTCAGAACGTTCTGCAATCCTAAATCACTTTCGCAACGCCGATACCTGCAAACTAGCGTTAGTTTAACAGATAAAAGAGTTATGAAACGCGTATCTTGCACTGTCGAGCACACGTCTCTGAAAGTAACCGATTTGCTGCCGCTTTACTGTTGTATTTGTCGTGATAACCTTCCACAATCTAGGGAACACCATCTTGCTGCTTGTTTTGACGATCTTCTGCAATCTAGGGAACGCCGTCGATCAATGTTGCTACATCTCGAGCCTTTTCTTGAATCATGGTGACAACCTTTCCAATCATAGCAAAAGTCGTCGAAGACCGCCTCATCATGAACCGCTCTTCTCATATCTTGGTGACAACCTCCACAATCCTAGTGAACGCCGTCGAAGACCGCCCATCTCGTGCTATCTTCTTAAATCTTGGGTGACAACCTCCACAATCTTAGCGAATGCTGTCGAAGACCGCCCATCTCGTGCTATCTTCTCAAATCTTTTCTCAAATCCTAGTGACAACCTCCACAATCTTAGCGAATGCCGTTGAAGACCGCCCATCTCGTGCTATCTTCCCAAATCTTTGGTGACAACTTCCACAATCTTAGCGAATGTCGTCGAAGACCACCCATCTCGTGCTATCTTCTCAAATCTTTGGTGACAACTTCCACAATCTTAGTGAACGCTGTCAAAAATAACTTTACTTGAAGTCATCCTCAGTTGTTGCGATAATATTCTGAAGAAAAATTTCCGAAGACCAACGCTTGTCGATCTCTAAAGCTCGCTTGAACTTTGCTTCCGCTAAAACCAGTATGTCGGTGTGTCCGTGATGAGCCAAATATTAGGCGCTTTAAGCTAAGTGAGACGATCTTTCATAAGGTCGATCACTTATTTGCGGTTGTAATCAATTTGAAAACTCAATCATGTCAAATTTCTTATATGGGCTAACTGGCGTACCAAAGAACCCGAAATTGCTATTCTGTTGCTGCTGGAATATCTCTGGCGCCAGGAATTGGCTCTGTCGCCAGACACTGAGATCTAGCGCCAAGCGCTGAAATCTATTTCCATACGCTGGATGTTGTCATCTGGCGCTGGAGTAGGGTCATTCCCATTCTGCTGCACCTGTATTTATTTTGACTATAGAACTTTGCCAATTTCTTTAATCATCTTAGGGTTGACCTAAGGTTTAGCATTTCTTGACTCATTGAATTGACACAACTCAAGGTATAAACTTGACTCGCTGTGGTGGACTCGAGGTTGACTCGACTCGATGTTTTTGCCACATGTGTTAGACTGAAATGAAGGTGATATGACACGACATGACTCAATGTGTACATGACTCGTGTATGCATTGTAATGTGATCGTGTGACTCAAAAATGCAAAAATGAAAAACAAATTCGTCATTTTTGTGGAGGGTACGGACTTTCTCCCGAAAAAGAAAGACGCGAAAAAGGATCGAAGTTTTTGAAGGTGCATGTTGAATGAGTTTAGCCAAATGTTATTTGATACTATCTCTCAAAGTGCAAGGATTAACCCATCCTAGGCTATCTCAACTGTTAACTCAATGATAAAAGCATTTGGGTAACTTAGGCACGGAGGCTAAGCACTTCATACTTCAATGTGCAATGAAAATTATGATTGATGAGTGATGTTGATATGACAAGGCATGCTTCAGCATTGTGTTCAGATTCCATGAAAAAGGGTTCCTAAGGGAAGTATATTTGGTCATGTATCTGTGCGCTGTATGAAAGTGACACTAAAGTTAGGCCGCAAGGGCTATGTGTGTGGGAAAATATATTATTTGTTAAAAGAGTCAAATGGTGGTGACTCTTAGGTTAGGTAAGCTAATGATGTAGGGATCAAGCCCCCAAGTCTAGCTCTAGGTAAATAGGGATGAGCGTAGGAGATCCCTTGATATGATCATGGTGTAAGTGTGTGAATCTGAATACATTTTTATTACGGCCGCACCTCGATGTGAGGTTGCCTACTTATCCGTTAGGAATCAGGTCGAACGTAGCTCTAGTCGAACCTCGCACAAGTGTATGTATACCTCAAAAAGGTCTTTTAAGGGTTGTAACGTGGTTAGGCTAAAGGTTAAAGAAGAAAGGGATAAAAAGGCTCAAGACCCTAGATAAGCCCCCAAGGTGTACAACCTTGCTTTTTAGTCTTTATATTTTTATGCTTGAGGCTTGCTTCTCTTTTTTTATTTCTTTTTTCTTTAGCATTTATTTTATTTTTATAAGCGTGGGCAATCTCGATCATGCGGTATGTCACTCACTTGGCAGTCATGTTTCTCAGGCACGGTACCGAGCACTCGATAAGAGACGCAATATAAGACGTGTTCATATCGAAGACATTTTCATGTCAAAGACTTTGGAACACTTACCCTTTTGTACACTTTTATTTATTTTTTTTGCTTATTTTATCTTTGAAAGTCAATCAAGCTTTTTATGAAATTCAAAATTGCATAAGTTGCACACCATCCCATCCCAAGGTTAGGTAGATGCGGGTTGAAAAAAGAAGGGTCTATCGTTAGACGAGGCTCAAAGTGGTTTATGAAGAAAGGATTGTAAATTAGAAAGGTGAAAGGTAATATGATGTGGCTACGAGAGGTGCCTCAAAGAATTGGTATACCTTGTGCTTAATTCGACATGGATTGTTTTTTATTTTTTTATTTTTTTTATTGCAATGCAATGAAATGATCATATGTAAGGAAATAAATGCTCATTTTATTAAAAGGGAAAAAAAAAAGAATTAATCTACAAAATTAATCTAAGGGAAAATAAAGGTGCCTATGCTAGACTTATTGGGGAAAGGGTAAATAAAGAAAAAGAAAAAAGAGGTCATGAAATCTCGTCGTTGAAGCTCGCCTCTGTCTTGTGTTGTTTGCTTTATCATCACTCGCTCTTCTTGTTAAATGGAGGTATGGGAAGCTTGTTATTATAAATAAAATGTTGGATAGCCTCCTTTAGCTTCCAACATCTCTCAGTAGCATGACCCCTACCTTGATGGTACTTGCAGCGCACATTTGGATTCCAACTAGGCACTCTCTTCTCAAGTGGGGGATCTTGAAGATGTCCAATAGGAGTAATGATTCCCCTTGGCATGGAGTCGATCGAAAGCATCATCGTAGCTAATTCCAATAGGGGTAATATCCTTTTTTTTTTTCTTTCTAAATCCACGATTATCCATGGCTAAGATCTCATTAAGGTCGAAAGTACCAATACTGTTACTAGAGTAGGTGTTTTCGGAAGAAGAAGGATAGCCACTGTTACTGTCGTTACTAATATTGGCCTTCATGCTGCGCCGAGGAACGTGAAGGAGATTTGAATTAATGAAATCTTG
This sequence comes from Chenopodium quinoa, assembly GCF_001683475.1. Lineage (NCBI taxonomy): Eukaryota > Viridiplantae > Streptophyta > Magnoliopsida > Caryophyllales > Amaranthaceae > Chenopodium > Chenopodium quinoa. The sequence continues at coordinate 1,416,087 of NW_018745063.1, forward strand.
AACACGATCCTTGAGGGCGAGACATTTTTCAGTAGTGTGACCGCGACCTCTATGGTATCGACAATAGCAATTTGGATCCCAATTGGGAAAACGTTTTTCAGGTGGAGGGTCTTGACCTTGGTTGCGAAGACAGTCAAAAGCTTCATTGTAAGTCATTCCTATTGGTGTGTATTCTTCAATGGTCCGTTTTGCCCGTGGCTTAGGAGAATTGAGTTCTTCATTAAACCCTTGGCGAGAATTTTGTTCGATGGCCATCACCCGACTTTCTAGTCCTTCTACCATATTCAAGTGCATGGCAACGACATCTTGCAGTTTTCGAACGTCCTCTTTTTGACTTGACGAGTCTTCCTTGGTATTATATAAGAAAAGACCTTCATCCTCCTCAATCATGGCCACTTCATCGAGAGAGGTTATATAAGCTATCTCGATCATGGGCTCTCCAACAGGTGTGATAAAAGTGATGGATCGAAGGATGTTTGATCATCTTCGATGGCTAGAACTTCGGAAGTTTCATTGCTATCGATTAGATCATGAATAGCTTCTTTGAGCTTCCAACACTCCTCAATGTCGTGACCCTTTCCTTGGTGATATTAGTGCTTATTAGGGTCCCACTTGGGTGGCCTGGCTTCTGGAACTGGATCTTTGATAGGCCCTATGGGCATGACTAGTCCTTTGTGATGTAACTTCTCGAAAGTTGTTTCATAACTCATACCAAGTGGAGTGAACACCCTTTTTTATCTTTGGATTCGTGATTTAGAGGCGTTTGTGGTACGTACCTCATTAATGGGAGAGGAAGAAGAAGGATGGTCGTTCTTCTTTGCTCTCGCACTATTATCTTTCAGAAGGTCATCTTCAATGTCAATGCCTATATTATAGACAACCTTGAATGTATTCAAGTTGTGTTGGTACTTTAAGTGCTTTGAATACTTCCCTTGGAGATTCTTGATAAACATCCTCACAGATTCTTTTTCGATAGGAGCCTTGACCATATTAGCAGAAGTTTCCCTCCATTTGTTGAAGAAAGAAGTGAACCCTTCGTTTTCTTTCTGTTTTAACATCTCGAGTTGTCTATGGTCTGTTTCGTCTTGGATGTTGCACTTATATCTATCTATGAAAGCATTTGCTATGGACTCCAAGGTGGAAGTTTTTTCTTTCTCGAGAGAAAAGAACCATTGTTGGCAAACGGTCTCGAGAGATAGTGAGAACAGAGAGGGGAAAACCTTCTTATCGATACCCTTTGTAATACCCCGTATTTTTATGTATTTTTATAAAGTATTTAAGTATTAATAAAATGTATTGTCAAGGGCTTAATAAAATATTTTAAAGGGTTAAAATATTTTAAATATAAAGTTTTATAAAAGTAAAATAAGTTTTGGGCCAAACGTTTATTAATTATTGGGCAACGTAAATTATTCCTACATACTCTTATTGGGATAACCCATTCCAAAACCCATAACTTAAGACCTATACCATAACTCAATCCCACATTTTTATAAGCCCAAACTTAACCCTACACTTTTTACTCTATAAATACCCCATGAATCCCCAAAAATTTCCCACACAAAAAGGTTAGTCTTATTTTCTCTCTCCTTTGTTTTATTAATTTGTGTAATTATAATTATTGATTTATGGGTTATGATTTTATTGTTTGAAATAAATTTAACTAGTATCAAATTGTATTTTGATGATTGAACTTTATAATTTTCAGATTTTATAAATTTTATAACCTAGGGTTTTTAATTATTAAAAATCATGATTTTAGGGTTTTTATGAATAATTGTTTTAGGTGTTTTATAGTAATGATGTTTTGAAATTTTAGTGATTATAACTACTTATTAGTTTAACTTAATTTCAGATTTATTTTGAACACGCAAATTCATGTTTTAATAATTAGATTTTCGTTCGTTAATATTAATCTCGTTTTAATCCCGATCAGGTTCTAAACTCCTCCGATTATGATAAAAAAGGTAGTGTTTTACGAGTGGAAACAACGTTTTAAGAAAGACTCACTACCTTTAGTAGTGAGCAGTACCCTCTCGTGGTCAAACTCAGCCTCTAAATACGACTTTCGTGCAGTTTTTGATTTTTAACGAAGTTTTTTTTTATGCTTTAAATTTTATCTTTGAGTTTAAAAGGGGTAAGAGATAATTTAATGTTTCTATGGATAATTTAAGTATAAAGATGTATTTTGATGAAGTTTTAAAGGATTTTTTATTAGTTTAAAATGTTGGAATTTTATTTAAAGTAGTGTAATTGTGATTTTTAATAAAAGGGTGTGATTATCCACGAAAAAGGAGTTTAATTAGGGGTTTTTAAATAATTTTCAGATTATTATAAGTTATTTAAAGTGAGTTTAAGTTGCTGAAAATTGTGTATACAAGGGTAATTAATATAGTATTATTGTCCCTTTATGTAGGAGACTTGGTTCGAGAATTGTAGTAGAGTACTCGATTATTTTAAGAGCTTATTTGAGGTACGTTCACGTACTTTGCATATTTTGATGATGTAGAATCATGCTAGGCTTGATTTCAATCAATTACAAGTAGTATCATGCTATGGTTTATGTATGAAATTGTGAATTAATGGTGTTGGTGATTGAATGGTGAGGCATGAATTATTTGTGATGGTTTATGGATTGGAAAATTATATTTTTGGCATGTTGTGTTTGAACCACATTTTTATTTATGGCATGTTAGAAGGCATGATTAATTAAACTACATGTTTAATTATGTTTGGAATATTGAAAAGGAATTTTATTATGGTTCAAATAATTTTTATTGATGTTTTAAGCATGAGAAAGGAGCTATATAAGTGTCTATATACACAAGGAATAAATTGTATGTTGGTGCCTTTGTGCACTTAAGGTGTTTTTAACACCGAGGGATAGGATTTTTGGTGCATTATGCGTTTAAGGTGTCTTTGACACTGAGGTAGCATTAAAAAGGGTTCAACAATAAATAATATGTGGTCATTAATTATTCAAGAATTAAATTGGTATGTTTGTTTGATTGTATAGTTATTGTTGATTGACTTATTATGCTTTGAGAGTCATCACCAAGTCTAATAATATGTAAATAACGTAAAGTGAAAGAGATTACACACCAAAACTCTTGGAACCTATATACCTTGAGTATGAACAATGGGGGGAGTTATGGGGTTTTATATTTTACCATAACTTCCAACGGAGTACAGGACGCTGTATATTCCTTTATATTTTTATGCGCTGGAATTCCGCCACCAATGTGTGGCACAGGTTTGTTGCTGGCACGGTTAGCTCCCGTGTCAGTTAACCCCAATTAATTGGGATAGGTATATTTGGAAACCCGTTTGATGCGTAATCAACGCTAAATGAATTATTTAGTGTCTAGTTAGAGTGTCTTGTTGATTGTTGTGTGTGCTTGTAAACAGGTGCAATGATGTAAGTGTGTGTGATGATAGGAGAATGCATGTTAGTGTGTTTGATTACGCTTATGTACTCAGCTTTGCTGATTGTGTGTGTTTTTCTGTTTTGGCCATGTCTTTATCTTGGCCCTATGATGACCCATTTTTAATGGAGAGTAGTGGAGACAAGTAGAGATAAGCTTTTCAGGTATTAAGGCATATTCATGATGGGGCACAATTGAAGAGTGAATCATGCTAGTTTATATTAGTTACAATGTGTTTCCGCTTTAATTATTTATGCTAATATTTATATGTGGAACTAATATACAGTTTGGATTTGGTTTGGTTTTTAATAAGGGCCTTTAATGGTTCCAAGTTGTAGTTTGATTTTCATTTTACTTCGCTCATTTTGGTTTTAACTTTACTTTTGTTTGGTTAGCTTTTCAAGTTGGTTTGTTTTGGAAAGGTTTTTAAAATTAGTCTTCCGCTGTGTATCTTTGATATTTGCCTTAATCGTTTTCGCGGTGGCAGTAATGTCTTAGATATTCTTATTTAAAGTTTTATACAGGGCAAAACAGGTATTTTAAAATAAAGGAATTTCTAGGGTGTTACAAAGTGGTATCAGAGCTTTGGTTGAGAATTTTATTACCACTAAAGCCAATAACGTGTTTTACAGTGTTTTATTCTAAAACTTGGCCAAGTGCTTATTTAATAAAGTAGTTTTAAAAGCGAGTTATTTTATTTTATTTTGATTTTAAGAGGACTAAAATATTTATTTAATTTTTTTACGAGGTCCAACATTTTTAGTTTGGACATCCGAAATTTTTTTAGTATGCCCGAAATATTTTTTTTTTGTGATGGCCGAATATTTTGGACCTTTTTCGAAACTTATTTTCAAATTTTATTTCGAAAAGAGGAGTCCAAATATTTTTAGTTTGTGCTTTTTGCAGGAAAGCAAGGATTGAGGTAAGAAATATGTGTTAAAAGCTTTTATTAGCATGTTGGTGAGCTTGGGTAGGAGAAGAAAGGGCATATAGGCTAGAATTTAATTTCTTCCCTATGTGCATATTTTTATATGAGGTGTTCAAGCATGTTGTATTACTAAATGTTTATTGATGAAAGCATGCAATATGTGAAATATTATATGTGAGCTATTAAGATTGTTTGATTGAACATCGAACTTAATTTTCTGTAAGAACTGTATTCTATGGTTATAGGAAGGGTTTGTTATTGGTAGTTGATCCCGTTTTCTTGTAGGATCCCTAAACCTATACCCTGTGAGTTTCTATGATGAGAATTTTGAGGAATGTTAAGGATTTTGAGAGTTCAATTGCTTATGTTAGGATGGTTCGCTTCGATGGTCTTATTTGAGATGTATTTTCGAAGAAATTTTGGATGCACATCATCACATGAATGTGAGTATTGTTTTTGGGATAATTTGTTGTTAAGATACGTTGTCTAGGTATTAAAATGAGTAATTTGAGTTTTGTGCACTTGTGTATGGAGACACCAAGTTATAAGGATAAAGAGATTGATTTTAATGCATATGGTTAAGGAGCTTAAGTATGAAATCATTTGGGATATTATCTATTTTGAGGAATATGTTTTGTCTTTGAGTATAAGTTTGAATTGGAATCGAAATTGAACAAGAGCCCAAATGAGGTGAGCATAGGAGTTGATTAGAGATGAGTGATGATGGAAGTTATTATATGAGCTAAGAGATACTCAATGCGGATCAATTGAAGTTTGACATTTTATGCTTAGTAACTTATCATGTCTTATGATTAAAGTTATTTAATTTGGGATGAGAGTTGAGCATATATATTTTAATATATGGTTGGAGTTTTGAGAAGTTATGATCTTGTTGGAATATTGAGGACTTTTGTTTTGTCGAACCTTAAGAACATTGTCACAAGTTCAACCTTGAGAATATTAACACATATCATCTAAAAGTTATGAGTATTTACTCATTAACCTTGGGATATGAAGATAATTATCTTACGTTAAGGAGTCATAGCAAAGCTATCATTTTGGAGAGAGTTATTGAACTTATTCACCTACTCTTTTAGAGTTGTTCAACGAACTTATGATTTCTATTGTTTTCCAAGAGCTACTCATTTCTTTCTCTCCTTTTGGGTAGTAGTCATGGGGATATTGATATTTTTGATTTCTTGTTTAATTATATGAACTATGGTTGCTTATCAATCATAATTTTATGCATTTGAATTATTGGAAGTGAGGACAAAAATATGTTACCTCAAACCTTAATTCGAATTAAATAATAATTGTTCCTTGATTAAGTTTATTGGTTGATGTTTTTATTAGAACCAGAGAAAGCTAGGTGTTTCAACCCAACCTATATAGCATCCAATTTTATCATCCGGAAAGTATAGTGACAAGAAACAATTCCAGTAATGGAAATGATTTGAACAAGGTAGTAAGACAAACTTGATAGATTGCCAAAGATGATATAACCACCAATAATCCTGTAGTGGATTAATGTGTAACTAAATAGTGTTAAAGAGTGAAAACCATCTAAACACCAAAGGGAGATCAATTCCCAAAGTTTTGAGGGTTGATTTAAAGAGCTATGCAAGCTGTTTAAAGGCAAAATGTGTCTTGAGAATTTGAGAGGGAATGAAAGTTTGTATGTTAAGTACTGGAAAGAGTTAATTTTACCATGTCAATGGGAACGAACAAGTTGTGAATACACCCAATCTTATTTGAGGGACATTTGAGATAGCAAACTCGAAATAAGTTTTACCGAACTTTCATGCAGATGGAAGGAACATGTAGTGATGTTTGGGTGGAAATGAAAAGATTGTTTGCTTTGGAGTAGCACTCCAAGTTGTTAAGATCTCAATGTTTTCAAGGGAGTAGTATTGCTTAGAAGCCCAAGGAACGAGTTGAAGGATGATGATCTTTATATGAATTCCAATAATAATTGTCAACATATAATGTTTTTAGGAGTTTGACTGAATTGTATAAAGAGTGAACAATTCATAAATTCGCTTAAAAAAAAAGGGTGAGACTAAGGATAAGGCTAAGGGATCAAAACCAGAAAAAAAAGGTGGGTGAAAGATCAACAAGATGGTTAAAGGAGTTTTAAAAAGATATTTTAGGAATAAGAAGAAGCAGGAAGGTGGCTTAAGTAATTCTTGGAGGTTAAGAAAGTCAAAACCATGAAGAAATAATATACTTAAAGGTATTGAAATTATTGAACTATGAATATGAAAATGTCATAAATGAAAAGAGTTTATGACAAGATTTATGAATTTGATTGGAATGTGTTGATATTATTTAAGTAAGGATGGGTTATAAAGTAATTGAAGTTGAGATTATTTATGAGTCACTGGATTTATTAAAGGGATGCTAAAAGAAAGATTATGGGTTTATTAGAAGGAATTTGAAAGCAAAAGTAATGTAAACAAAGAAATATAGGGGTTGAAGGAACCTTGGAAATAATATAAGGACGTGTTTGTGTGTGAAGAAATGATTAATGTTGCATTAATAAAGGAGTTAAAGAATATTGTGGTAAATCATTGAAATAAAGTTACATCGCCTTGGGGAGTGCAAGAATTTGTTAAGTGAAGGGATGAAAATTTGTATTTGTAAAGCGGCTTAGGAAGATTGATCAAGGTAATAATGAAGGATAATTTATCTTTTGATTAAAAGAGACAATTTGTTTGATCAAATGAAAGGAATAAATATAATATTGAGGTTGGACTTGAGGATAAGAACTAGTATTAAGTAAGAACCTTCAACAGAGGACATTTCGAATATTGACATTTATGACAAGATTTGGTCGGTTTGAGTTTCATTTTTTTTCCTTTTGGATTAACGGAGCACCTTTGTTTTATATAGAGGAATAGAGTGTTTTATCGAAGATATTTTGGTAAATTCTAAGAATGGGAAGGAAAGGACGATGTGAACAGTTGTGATAAAGTTATCAATACAGAGATAGAAGCAAATGCACACATGTTTTTTCTTAAGAGTGAGTTATGATTAAGAAAGGACCATCTTGGGAGACCTTTGATAAAGTATAGAGGTAATTGCTGATGAGGGATAGAAGCGGTGAATTATGGACAATAAATTAGTTATCATTTGAAATCTTCAAGTTGGATAATGGGGGTGAAATAATTTTTGTATGGAAACATGATTATTTGAATGAAGTTTAAAGTTGAAATAGACTCTCACACACAAGGATTTAAATATGTAGCAAAGAAATGATTGAAGTTGATAAAGGAATATGGGTGAGGCATTCAATATTATTGAAAGGGGAGGTAATATGGTGGATTGATACAAAGTAAATAGGAAAGAAGGAAATTAACCCCCTCAAAAGTGTTGGAAAAGAAAGTAAAAAAAAATGTTGGGATAACTAGAGTTTGAGACCAACGATATTCGAGAAATGCAGGAAATCAAGAAGAGAATGTGAATTTGGGTCGAATTCGTAGGAGGATATGCTATTTTATTTGTCATGGAATAACCTTAAATATACATTTAAGAGTAAGAAGTTGAAGTGAAATTAATGGAAGGAAGGTGAAATACACCCAATAAAGGACAAGTTGTAAAAGGATGCGATAAAGGTGTATTGATGAGTAAGAGTGATTGTTTCATTTGAATTGTGGTGGATAAATTGTCTAAGTCCACAATGTGTAAAACTGATGAAGGAGACTTGGAGAAAGGAGCAACTTACAAAGGCTTACATCAATTTCTTTGTTTGTGAGACTACATGGAGTTCCTAAGGATATCATTTTATATTGAGATTCCTAGTTTCTTTCAAGATCCTAGGAGGTATACAGGAGAACTTTGGTGATACACGGAGGATGATTACTACAACCATCAAATAATAATGGACAAACAAAAGGAATATTTACGTTCGAAGTCATTAGAGAGCATGAAGCGTTGGAGAGAAAACAAATGAAAGATAACCATGCAAGGCCGCATTGGCATGGCAACATTTCGAGGTTGGTGTAAAAAGAACTATGAAAGTTCACTATGTCGGGGAACATTAGTAAGAAGATCGTCTTAGGACTTCAAACGAGTAAAGTTATGGAGAAGCAAGAAAAGTATCCATGAACGGATTTAAGTGGTGCAAGTTAAACAGGGGACAAAAAAAACAAGTGTTTTTGAAAGTGTAACCCATAAAACAAAGTTAAAGTATGGAAAGAATAAAGAGAATGAGCAAAGGTATATAGAAATATATGAATTTTTATAGAATTGGTAAAGTGGATAGTAACTTGGAATATTATTGGACCTTGGTAAGGTATAAGATATTCTTCATAAGTCATTGACTAAAGGTAGGACTTGCAAAGGAAAGCATTGAATGAAACCAATTTGATCAAAAGAAAGCTAGACAAAAATCAAGGTTTTGAATAGCAAAGTGCTTCATACTTTTACTAGAGGATTGGTAAAAGATAGTATAGATGGTATTGATTATTTTTGGTATAATGAGTACGGAATCGAAGAGAATTTTGGGTATTTGCAACAAGGAATGCATACAGAGAAGTGTTATGACCTTACCAAGGATGGAATGAGAAAAGATCAACATGATTCTAAAGTTGAGTTAAGTGGAGTTACAGGGGCTTAACTCGTTTTCTTTAAGGGGGGTAGAGTGCGATAGAATTACGCGCTTTTTCCTTAATTTTGGCATTTTAAAGTGATTTTTCGTCAGTTTTACACTGATTTAGTTGATAAGTTTGATTATTTTACACACTAAGATGTGTAAGTTTATTACCAAAGTTGACTCTTACACTAATGCTAGTGTGAGTTTGTTTGTTAGTCTAATAGTTTACACATTATTTTGTGTAAGTTTGTCAGTAAAGTTCTTATCTTACACATTATTTTGTGTAAGTAGGTCAGCAAGTTGGTTACTTTACACACGAGTTTGTGTGTGAATGAATAGATAAGGTAGAAAGTAAGTATCACAAAAGTACAACAACTAAAAGTATTAAAAAAGTTTTTGAGATTTTAAGTATTTATTTGCCATTAAACGAGTTTTTAAAGTTTTCGTACCTAAGTTTCGAGAACGAAACTTCTTTTAAGGGGGGTAGACTGTAATACCCCGTATTTTTATGTATTTTTATAAAGTATTTAAGTATTAATAAAATGTATTGTCAAGGGCTTAATTAAATATTTTAAAGGGTTAAAGTATTTTAAATATAAAGTTTTATAAAAGTAAAATAAATTTTGGGCCAAACGTTTATTAATTATTGGGCAATGTAAATTATTCCTACATACTCTTATTGGGATAACCCATTCCAAAACCCATAACTTAAGACCTATCCCATAACTCAATCCCACATTTTTATAAGCCCAAACTTAACACTACACTTTTTACTCTATAAATACCCCATGAATCCCCAAAAATTTCCCACACAAAAAGGTTAGTCTTATTTTCTCTCTCCTTTGTTTTATTAATTTGTGTAATTATAATTATTGATTTATGGGTTATGATTTTATTGTTTGAAATAAATTTAACTAGTATCAAATTGTATTTTGATGATTGAACTTTATAATTTTCAGATTTTGTAAATTTTATAACCTAGGGTTTTTAATTATTGAAAATCATGATTTTAGGGTTTTTATGAATAATTGATTTAGGTTTTTTATAGTAATGATGTTTTGAAATTTTGGTGATTATAACTACTTATTAGTTTAACTTAATTCTAGATTTATTTTGAACACGCAAATTTATGTTTTAATAATTAGATTTTCGTTCGTTAATATTAATCTCGTTTTAATCCCGATCAGGTTCTAAACTCCTCCGATTATGATAAAAAAAAGATAGTGTTTTACGATTGGAAACAACGTTTTAAGAAAGACTCACTACCTTTAGTAGTGAGCAGTACCCTCTCGTGGTCAAATTCAGCCTCTAAATACGACTTTCGAGCAGATTTTGATTTTTAACGAAGTTTTTTTTTATGCTTTAAATTTTATCTTTGAGTTTAAAAGGGGTAAGAGATAATTTAATGTTTCTATGGATAATTTAAGTATAAAGATGTAATTTGATGAAGTTTTAAAGGATTTTTTATTAGTTGAAAATGTTGGAATTTTATTTAAAGTAGTATAATTGTGATTTTTAATAAAAGGGTGTTATTGTCCATGAAAAATGAGTTTAATTAGGGGTTTTTAAATAATTTTCAGATTATTATAAGTTAATAAAGTGAGTTTAAGTTGCTGAAAATTGTGTATACAAGGGTAATTAATATAGTATTATTGTCCCTCTATGTAGGAGACTTGGTTCGAGAATTGTTGTAGAGTACTCGATTATTTTAAGAGCTTATTTGAGGTACGTTCGCGTACTTTGCATATTTTGATGATGTAGAATCATGGTAGGCTTGATTTCAATCAATTACAAGTAGTATCATGCTATGGTTTATGTATGGAATTGTGAATTAATGGTGTTGGTGATTGAATGGTGAAGCATGAATTATTTGTGATGGTTTATGGATTGGAAAATTATATTTTTGGCATGTTGTGTTTGAACCACATTTTTATTTATGGCATGTTAGAAGGCATGATTAATTAAACTACATGTTTAATTATGTTTGGAATATTGAAAAGGAATTTTATTATGGTTCAAATAATTTTTATTGATGTTTTAAGCATGAGGAAGGAGCTATATAAGTGTCTATTTACACAAGGAATAAATTGTATGTTGGTGCCTTTGTGCACTTAAGGTGTTTTTAACACCGAGGGATAGGATTTTTGGCGCATTATGCGTTTAAGGTGTCTTTGACACTGAGGTAGCATTAAAAAGGGTTCAACAATAAATAATATGTGGTCATTAATTATTCAAGAATTAAATTGGTATGTTTGTTTGATTGTATAGTTATTGTTGATTGACTTATTATGCTTTGAGAGTCATCACCAAGTCTAATAATATGTAAATAACGTAAAGTGAAAGAGATTACGCACCAAAACTCTTGGAACGTATATACCTTGAGTATGAACAATGGGGGGAGTTATGGGGTTTTATATTTTACCATAACTTCCAACGGAGTACAGGACGCTGTATATTCCTTTATATTTTTATGTGCTGGAATTCCGCCACCAATGTGTGGCACAGATTTGTTGCTGGCACGGTTAGCTCCCGTGTCAGTTAACCCCAATTAATTGGGATAGGTATATTTGGAAATCTGTTTGATGCGTAATCAACGCTAAATGAATTATTTAGTGTCTAGTTAGAGTGTCTTGTTGATTGTTGTGTGTGCTTGTAAACAGGTGCAATGATGTAAGTGTGTGTGATGATAGGAGAATGCATGTTAGTGTGTTTAATTACGCTTATGTACTCAGCTTTGCTGATTGTGTGTGTTTTTCTGTTTTGGCCAAGTCTTTATCTTGGCCCTATGATGACCCATTTTCAATGGAGAGTAGTGGAGACAAGTAGAGATAAGCTTTTCAGGTATTGAGGCATATTCATGATGGGGCACGAGTGAAGAGAGAATCATGCTAGTTTATATTAGTTACAATGTGTTTTTTTGCTTTAATTATTTATGCTAATATTTATATGTGGAACTAATATCAAGTTTGGATTTGGTTTGGTTTTTAATAAGGGCCTTTAATGGTTCCAAGTTGTAGGTTGATTTTCATTTTACTTCGCTCATTTTGGTTTTAACTTTACTTTTGTTTGGTTAGCTTTTCAAGTTGGTTTGTTTTGGAAAGGTTTTTAAAATTAGTCTTCCGCTGTGTATCTTTGATATTTGCCTTAACCGTTTTCATGGTGGCTGTAATGTCTTAGATATTCCTATTTAAAGTTTTATACAGGGCAAAACAGGTATTTTAAAATAAAGGAATTTCTAGGGTGTTACACCCTTAATGTTCATTATAGTTTCAAAAGCTCTTAGATGGAAGTAAGGGTTATCTGTTGCCTTGAATTTAGGGATGTTAGTGGCGTTGAACTTATGCGGAAGAAGTTCCTTGTCCAGCGAGACCCCTTGTGAACTCATGCCCTGAAATTTATAGTCACTAGATAGCTTGCTCAAGCTTTCTTGCATGAGGTTCATTTGTTGTTGCTTCACATGGTCATCAATTTTGAGGGTTAAAGCCTTTAACAACTTGGTCACGTCATTCAACTGATTCCTAAGTTCATTGACCTCTTCTCGACTTGCCATTATCTTTTTAGCCTTCCTCTTTTGACGAATTGGTTTATCGAAAAGTGAGACTTGAATAAAGGTGTTGTCCTTGATTAATCGCCCTTCTCTCCTCGACCAAGTACTGTGGAAAAGGAATTTGGGGATATTCATTGTTAATTATTTGACTCAAACTTTATTCAACATACAATGGATGGAGGAAGTGATGAAAGATTGTAAGAGAATGTGAAGAAAAATGGTGTAGATGGAGGGATATGAAGAATTAGGAATAAAATGTACCCCCAACTCAAATGACGGAAAAGACCGACTCATGCATGAACCTAAGACATGGTCATGGTGACATATACTCAAAGTGTGTGCTAAAACTAGTGAGTGTAGGTGACATGTTAAGACTCGTGTTATGACCATGTGGCTAGACTATGTGATTAGACTTAATTAATGACTTAACAAGTTATTATTGACAACGAAATTTAACCGAATTAATTAGCAAACTGGTTAGTTAGACACACAGTGATGACTCAATCAATAATCTGAACTGTCGGCAAAACGACAGGACTGGCGTCGCACTGTGTAGTGTAGCGCCAGACGACAGAGCTGTCGCCAGGTGCCACACTCCACAGAGTGGCGCTACAGTCCAGACTTTGGCGCCAATACTGGAGCTTCAATCTGGAACTGTTTTCGGTGTTATTAATCAACAGGGGCGTGCCTAAAGTCGTACTAGGTCAATTCTGATTAAAATATTAGACTTTATTTACTCAAATTAATTAATCAATTAATTAATTAGGCAAAGTTCTTTAAGTCAATAATTTATTTGATCTCAACTCAAGTCAAACAAACTTTTAAGAAAACATATGCACAACAAATAATGCACAATTAGTCAAGTAGGCACAATATGATGCAATGAGTTTGCAACCTAACCATAACTCTAGTTCTCTAAAGTTCAGGATATGGTTTAGTCAATAGAGGGTCCATGGTTAATTGTCCGGATGCACCGCGCGGAAGCCTAACCATGAAGGGTTGGCGCGAGTGGATGGGACACGAGTTTTAGAAAAAACTTGCTTCCATGGTTTGGTGAATTCAACATTCTCGGATGTACCCTTTGTTGCTCAGAGCGTTCAATCAGGTAGATGGAGCATGAATTCCCAGAGGGTTATGTCCATATGTAGAACACATATGGGTTTCAGGAAAGTGAGAAAAACTCAATCATGAAGTAGGATCGAGCAAACAATGCGAAAAACTGGTCGAAATTAGAACGCATATTTCTGGCTCGGTATTGGAAGAATTTTGCGCCAGCAAACAGAGCTTGGCGGCAGGATTTAACTGTAGCGCCTAGCGACAAGCCTGTTGTCTGGCACTATAATTAAATGTCTAGCGCCAATGCTCTGGTCGCTGACGCTAATTCCTACATGCCTCAGCAGCTTTCTGTGCTCGATAAAATTTTCCAGTTTCACGCAGTGTTATTTCGGTCCTAGTTGTGAAAGATATTTCTCAAATTTCCTACGTATAAAATCCTATGTTTTAACTCATTACGGATGGTATTTCCAATGAGATCTTTTTTATGCATATGACAATAATGTTAATCAAAATTACGCACATGAAATACTTAGAACGTTTCGAGTCTCATCCACTCATTCTAAATCATTGCCGAAACAAATTCAGGAAAAATAGAAATCCTCCCCAGTGGAGTCGCCAAAAACTGTAAGGAATATTTCAAGCGTTATCCCTAGCTTGAACCCCACTGTGGTCATACACTAAAGTACAGTGGCGTCCAAAAGGGAAGAAGATAGAGCAAAAGAGTCGCCAATACGTTTTTTTAGGAACATGTAAACCGTTCATGAGGTGAAGGTTACACCCCTTTATGATCCAAAAGATCGTCAACTCCACAAGGTCTTGAACCAAATAGGGTTTGGGGATGAAGGTACAAATCCAACCTAAAAGAGATTGAACCTGCCCTAATAATAGGCCTCTACTTTATTCAGATCATATTCATGTGCGCTTTTTGACTAACATACAAGCAATAGGATTACCCTAAACATATTTATCTATGTTGGTTGAATTTAATGCACAAATAAAACTATTATTGGCGATCACTTGAATTATAATCAAATTTACCCTAACAAGATTATTAATTATCTTATTAAGCGTGATTACAAGTACTAAATTCCCTTTAAACATGTATAAAAGGCGTGATCAAACAATAACAATAATCAAGCAACAATAATAATAATCAATTATAATCGTAATAATAATAATCATAATCATGTTAAAGCATAATAATAGCAAGATCCTAGGCATGATACTAACAAGATTAATAACAAACCCTAGCATGTCACTAAACAATAAAAATCAAAACTTTAGCCCAAACATGATACTAACAATCTTAAATATTAGGAAGAACATAAAAGGCATCATAACAATCATACTTGATATTAAAGTTACCCTAGACATGATACTAGGAATCAAAATATTATGAAGAAAATAAAAGGCATCGTAACGATCATATTTAGCATTAAATATACTCTAGACATGATACTGGGAATATCATAATAACAACCTAAACATGATCTCTACATCATAATATCAATAAAAACCATTAAAGTACTTACTTTGATGCCTCGTACCTCTTTCTAATAACAAAATACACACATTAATAACTTCAAGGAAAATAATAAAAAATGTTAATTAAATTAAACAATAATTGAAAGAGAGATTTCGGACCTAACCCTCAGAAATTAAACCTTTCACGTCTAGGGCGAAGGAAACTTCGAATATGGCTAGGTGTATCTAGATCTAATGAATGAGGAATTTTGTATGTAAAAAGTTAGTTTAGAAAAGAGAGAGAGAGAGAGAGAGAGAGATGGTAGATTGTAAATGATTGTAGATGAAAACTGGTTATCGAAAACGGAGTTTTTAATACGTTATTTATAGAAAAATCAGCCAAAAAGATAAAATATCAAAACAAAGTTCTGGCGCACATAAAACGATGTTGGCGCCAACATTAGCAATTGGCGCCAGACGCCAACATTAGCGTCATGCGCCAATGCTAGCGCCAGGCGCTACAGCTGGCGTTTGGCGTTGATCTAGAAATTCACGCATTTCTTAAAATTAGATAAAAATTGCCGTATAGGAGGATAAAATCGTATTTTTCCTCAGAAATGCTCTTTGATTCTAATTAAAACTCTGAAAAGTCAACAATAGTTTTCAAAAATAGATTGGCTCTTGTCAAGCCCCATCCAACTACACTACTATTGGACCCATATCATGGACCAACCAAACTGGATTGGCTGTTTTCTTAAAATAAGTTTTCAAAAATAGAGAGAAGAGAAAAAAATTAAAACTATCTGCAACACTAAACTTTCCACACTTTCACTTCATTCGATTATGATTCGACGCGAAAGGTACTCATCACCGGGTTTGATTTTGGGGAGACACAAATGGGTGTCTACAAGAGGCAAGTCAAGGGTCGAACCCAAAGGAAAGGTAATGTTCAAGCACTTTCAATTATGCGCCTAAGCTAGGTCGAAGACGAAGGTAAGAGAGAATACTAACAACTAACAAAACAAGTAACCAAGGAAATAAAACACTAGGATCGGGGATCAACAAGTAATCATGTCAATTGCAACAACTTGGCAAGATCATGCCAATCAAAGGTTGTGAAGACTAATGATAAGAGCAATCAATTGGAATCAAAGAGCTATCTCCTAATTGTAAAGCTAGGGTTCACTATGAATAACAAACTAAGAGAATCACAATCAAAACCAATCGATAATTGCAATTTCTAAGTCAATTGTTCGTGTCATCAACAATTACAGTGCAATCTAGCATAATTCTCAAGGCCTAATCGAAATACACACATGCAAACCTTCATTAATAATTTTAATCTCAATAACCAATCAACACAATTCCCAAATTAATCACAATTAATCAATCATACAAGTTTCACCCAATTCCTAGCCAACAACTACTCAAATATCATCATCTATCAATAATCAACTAAATGAATTAAGAATCAAAAATATATCAGGAACAATTACACTAATCAAGCATCAAACATCAAATTAAACCAAACAAACATGAAATTAAAAAAAGCAATAAGGTGAGATAGAGTTAAGAATGCTCATTGATAATATAGAGGATCTTCAACACAATTTTCACCTTTGTATCTTCAATCTCTCAATCACCATTGAAATCCTTCACTTTCTCTCTCTAAAACTACTCCTGATCTAGAGAGAGGAACTCCTAATCTACCTTAATCCTCCTTAGAGGAGAGAGAAACTATTCTAAACTAAATTATTTCATGTATGAAGAATAAAGAAAGTCGTACAATATATATATAAAAGGAAAAAATAAATGAAATCGCATGTAAAACCCAGAAACCTGCGCCCACGGAGGAGAAAACCCACAAAACCGCAACCGCGGCTAAAACCTGCGCCCGCGAAGCTTTACCCTCGCCCTCAGGGTGACCGTGGCCTGCCCTCGGGAAGTTCCTGGTCGAAAATGGGCAGAAATGGGCTGCAGCAACCCGTGCCTGTGGTGGCAGACCCCGCGCCCGCGACAGCATTGCCCTTGTCCGCTAATGTGCTGCAGGGTGCCTGGCTGCTTGCTGCGCGCAAGGATGCTCGGGCTACTATGATGCGCGGCTTCTTGGTGGTTGCGGAGTTTTCTCAGCTTCGCTTTACTTGCGTGCTTGGCTTCCCTAACTCGGCTATGTTAAATTCCTAGAATGCACTTGAGCTCCCTCCTTGATTATTAAATCTGCGGGAACTCGACTTAACAACAAAACAAGATAAAGAAACGGAGAAGCAAGAGAAATAGCCGAGAAATGAATAAAATGATAAGAACACTACAAGAAAAATCTCTTTTTATAGAGATTGTACATTCGCTACAATATGCAAGTGCGTTTATGAAATAATTAAGGATGTCGTATCATTTTTTCAATCGCCATGGTTTTCCCATAAAAAATTGATACGGAAAACATAATAATACATATCCACACTATTTTTACACATTTATATAATTTTGAGAAATCGTATCATTTACAATCGCCACTAAATCCTAAAAATCGATACGAAAAGCCTTTTCAACGCTACATATATAAATATTGTTTGACAAAGAATACATAAAATATGTCATAGCTTATTTGTGAAACATTTAATATAAGAGTTTGAGGTTGCATGTTCGAATCTTGTAAAGATCATACGCATGTTTTTTTTTTTTTTTAAGAAAATGAGTTAAACATTTATAGCGATTGTAATCGCTACAATAATCACCACGATTGGATGTAGTTTTTCATATCGATTATTGAGGCAAACCCCAGCAATATTGAAAACCACTACTACTGGCTAAGGCAACGGGGGATATTGTATCGAATGACCATTCGTTGGGAAAGCTTTTTGTTGCAATTACAATCGATACTAAAGGTTAAAATAATCGCTACGAAAAGGTTATTTTCTTGTAGTGGAAAACCATTAAAAGTACGCATTTCTCTAAACTAACACATAAACACACAAATCGAGCATTATTCCCTAAAAACACAACATAAACAACTAAAAACGAGCATAGAAATATAAAGAAAACATAGCCTAAAGGTGCCATAAATGGCACGGATCAACGTGTGCTCAACGATGCAAGATACGCATTTATTAACTCTTTTATCTATTTAATTAACGGTAGTTTCCTGGTATCGGTGTTACAAGAATGATTTAAGATAGCAGAACATTCTGAATCATTCTCTGTCCCTATTGCTACTTTGACTTTTGTTTTCGAAACTTGCATTTCTCTAAACTTAGTCAAAGTAGGGGATTCAGTAGACACCCAAATGTGTCTCCCAAAAACCAAACCCAGTGATGAATATCTTTCACGTCATTTGATTATCGAACTAAGTGAAAGTGTGAAAAGTTTAGTGATGTGGTTGTTTTTATTAATATATCTCTTTTGCTGTTTTCAAAGCACATTTGATTTGTTTATGGACGAGTAATAATAAGCCTTTACCTAATTTTTCTTTTGGTATCGATTTAATAATGGAACATAAAATAACAATCTTTTTGCTTCTTTTTCCACCGAACAAATTCTCATTTTGAATCCCATTTTAATCCCATAAGGTTTAATAAAAATTCGATTGACCTTTTAAAAAAATTGTTATGCTTAGTGTGTGACTCGTTGGTTTTGTTAAAATTAAAACTAAATAAACAAAAGAACAAATCATACAAAATAGAAACTCATAACTAGGAACTAATAACCCACTCATCGCATCACATTATTTGGATCCAAGAAAGCAGTCAAGATATGTTATTTTAGCCCTAGCATTGTAGGAACTGCATTTTTTTGGCATAAACAATTCATTAGATTTATTGTCAAATAAAAAAAATACAAAAAAGAAAAAAAGGATACGGATAAAAGGAAAGATGAGAGAAAGAAAAAAAAAAGAATCGAATAGAAAAGATATATGATTCCAATATGTAAGGTCTTTGAAACATCTCATAAAAAAATGTAATAAAGCATTAATACAGATTGACGCAAAATTATATGATATAAATCTGTTTCATAGAAAAAAAAATAAGAGCTTCGAACCAATCAAGACTAAGAGGGTTATCTCAAGAACAAATTTCATTACGAGCTCCGTTGTAAAATTTAGACCTAATCATTAATCAAGAAGCGATGGGAACGACGGAATCTGTGAATCCGTAAGATTCAATTAAAAATGAATCCTAACGATTCATTGGTAAGGATGGCGGAACGAACCAAAAAACCTATTCATATTATAAAAAATGATAAACTAACTTTACAGTTAAAATAGATATAGATATTGAAAGAGTAAATATTCGCCCGCGAAAATTCCCCTTTTCTTTTTTATTTTCATTGAATTCCACATATTTGAGCAATCCAATTTAATATAAAATAGAAAAACTTTTTATAAAACTAAAATGAAAAAGAATGCAATATTATTAAATAAAAACAAAAATATACAAAAAAGGAATAAAATAGAGATTTAAATAAATTTAAATTGGCTATTTATATACCCAAATAAAAATATATAGTAAACTAGGTGAATCCAAAAGAATTTATTCAGTGTATTTATTCAGCGTATTATTACATGTATATATTAATTATAAAGAACTGGAGTGAATAACTGTATAGGTGGATCTCAGTCGTATGCAACCAAAAATATCACAACTAAGCTAACTGCAAATAAACGTAGTTAGGGGAGTCGAGTTCGAATCCACAGGGAAAAAGGGACTAATAACTGCAAACCTAAGTAGAATTACTCTAGGAACGTAGTAATCTAAGTAACAAGGGGGTTTTGACAAGCAATGGTGACAATTAAACTAAATCAGAACAATGAACGTAAATAGTATGCGATCAATGAGAATAACGGTCTTGGTTATGCGAAATCCACAATTGAACATACAAATTGATCATAGAAGCCTCTTCAATCAAACACTATTGAACACCTTGTTGTAGAATTCTAAATTCTAAATTCTCATAAGCTAGTTAGAAATAGCAAAGCGCTCCTTTCTAACCCTTTCTAATGTATAATTTAAGACAAGCGCTTTAAATCATCCACAAGAAGAACATAAACGGAGAAATCAACAAGGATTGAATAAATTAACACAAGCGGTCTAATTTCTTCAATAATATTATTCCCTCTTTAAGTTATCAATCAAAAGCATGCATTCATAACCCAAAGTTGCTACTTTGGAAAGATTAATTAGATGCAAGCGAATCTAACAATTCTAACCTAGCAATTGATTAAAGCAAATCATGAAATAATTCAAAGGAATAATAAACATTCAATAGATAATAAAGAGAAGAGAAATCTCACAATTTGTAGCCAAAAGCTTCAATCTTTAACCAAGAATCCGGAAGATTAAGCTTCCATGGATTCTAATTCAAAAACAAAGATTTTTGAAATTTGCCAAGAACCCTAGAAAACTTTTACTTCTCTCTAACTTAATTCTCCTAATTAACCTTTTCTCACTCTTCATAAAAAAAACTATATCTATGTTTCCATACTTAAATAATATAAAACAATAATAAAAATAATAAATTAATACAAAACACGAGCCAAGACAAAGCAAACTGCTGAAAAATAACCAAAACAGGCCCCGAAATCTGGAAGACCCGCTGCCAGCTGCTCGGGACCCGCTGGCAGCGGCTAAAGCAGCAAAACACTTCGTCCTCTCTGGCTGACCCGCTGCCAGCGGCTCTGGCCAGCTGCCAGCGGCCCTGGCAGCGGTTCAGCTGTCTTCTTTGCTCTTTCTTCTAGCTTTGCTTCACCTTTACTCAAGCTTTCTCCCTTGCTCTTCCAAGCTCCATCACGCTTCTCAAATCACGAGCTAAGGTCCATACTCTATAATCCTCCTCATTAGTTCCCGACCTCACTCACTAACACCTATAAATCCCGGCTTTTTGCACACAAGTGAGATCACTGCCCGAAACTCACAAAAGCTATTAAAAACTCATGCACAACATCAAAACACACCCTAAAACTCTTCTCTCAACCCTTGATAAGACGGCTTATCAAATTCCCCCATACTTGAACCTTTACTCGCCCTCGAGTAAACTTAGAGAATAGAACACATCTCCCATTAAGGTTCAAAACAGAAGATGGCGGAACCGAACAAGCTCTACGCATTCAAACTCAAGAAGACATCCTAGCAACCACCAACTAACCGCCTTCTCACTTCACAAACTCCCTTTTTCATTTTTTTTTTTACATTCAACTCATCCCCCAAAACCAACCTAGAACAACAAGCACATAGCCAAGAGCATAGATATTCTCAACTATCCTACCACACGAAACTTTTGATAAAATTGGGCAAACAAGACTCAACTAAACCAAAAGTCCACAAAAGAAAACACTTCCACACTCAAAAGTCAAGAAAAATAACTCTAGCTTTCTAAGCATGATCAACACTTCTCCCGAACTTCAACTATCTCCCGAAAACATCAAGATGAGACCTACCCGACACCTCCATATTTCTCCTCCCCTTATGACACCGACTCCGGCAAATAGATGCGCAAATTCACGAATTTTTCTCTCTCTTCTCTCATTTTGCCTAGGAGCCCTTTCGGGTTTTCATCCTAGCCTCTCATCTTTTTCCAAATCTCACTTTCTCACCCACTCATTAGCCACTTTTTTGCTTAGGTCGCCCTTTCGGGTTTTCAACCTAACCGGGCCCCCATTTTTGCCTAAACCGCCTTTTCAGGTTTTCGGCTTAGCGGGTTTCTTTTTCTTTTTCTTTCTTTTTTTTAATTTTTTTTTCTTTTTTCTTTTTCTTTTTGCATTTTTTTTTCATTGAACCACAATTAAGATAGTTATACAAAACATGAAATCAAGATAACTATACAAAATTTCAAAAATATGCAATGAAAAGCTTCCCCCCCTACTTAAATGAGGCATTGTCCTCGATGCAAGAACAACTACAATGAAACCAAAATTAAGGGAAAAGGAAGAAAATCGTTACCATCTCAATGAGAGGGACCTCTAGAGCCAGAAGAGCCGGCATCACCCCGAGAAGCACGCCTCTCGGAACGACGCAAAGCACGGGATGCCAGGTGATCCATGAACGCCTCAGTTGGGGGCTCATACTGTGGATATCGAGCGGTATAAAACCGACTCATGCTTCTCTGATATGCAAGCAGCTCTTGCATCCCATCGCACACCTCCTCTAGTCTATCATCTACATCAGCCCTCCAGTGAAGCCAATCATCATGTCGCACTTCAGCAGCATCCTCACCCCCTTCTTCATCCACATACTCCCCGCCCATTTGAACATCGGGATTCTCCTCTCCCATGTTCTCAATTATTACTTCGGCATCTCCCAAATAGGGGGCAACATCCGGGTCGGGCGCAAGGAAAAAGTCTGTGATGGCAGGGCCATAAGGCAAAGCTCGTCCCTCGGGACGAGGAATTCTCAAATAGTTCAGGCCCTGTGGCCCATATCGCCAGAAATAACTACCGACGCCGGGGGAACGCGATAACAAACCAATCTTGACCAGAGTCATGATGTTATTAGTTAGGTACGTCGAATCTACTGGCACAAGATCTGCGGGGGTGGAACATTTAAATAACAAGCGAGCAGGGAGACCATACCACCCATGCTAATGTGGCCACTTGAATGTGACTGCACTTTCACACAACTATCTACAAAAATATCGACCCAATTGGGGTGCCGACACCCTCAGGGGTCATCGCCCACAAATAAGATAATGTAGCCTTGGGAACCTTAGTAGCTTCTCCTTGACATAGTATGGTGGACGAAATAAACCTATGAACGAGTCTAAGGCATGGGTGAGTGATCTTGAAGCTATGATCACCATGAGGGTCAACTTCACAACCAGTTATAGCCCTCCAAAATGTTCGGGACGAGTACGTGATATAATCACCCCAATGGTTCACCAATGGGGGTGCATCCCAACCAAAGGCCATTCTAATATCATCATATGATACAATATAATTCCTATTATTCAAATTAAAGGAAATTTGATCACGTCCTTTAGTAAGAGTTGAAAGGAATTCATAGGTATACCTGACATAGGTGGGGGCGCATTTGGTCATGAAATTCTCAAGACCCACTTTCCGTAGCAAGGGCCGCACTACTTCCTCCATGCCTAGCTCTTGCAAAGCTTCTAAGTCAAAAAACTTGGTGCATTGCACCGTTCGTCGTGGTTGTTGAAGCTTAGTCCATATCCCTTCTCCTTGGAATTCAACCGCACACCCATGAATCCATCCCTCGAGGCAATGGAGGTGCCTCACCTTGACTAGAAGAAGCACCTTGCTTCTTGCCCCTTGGGGGTCTTGATGGAGATGATGCCTTAGACCTCTTGTTATCCCCACCCATGACTCTAATTGTATGCTTGTACCTTTACCTTCACTTTCAATTACGAGAAATTCAACTTGCACAACTGCACAACCAACTCAATGTCAAACTTGAAATCAAGAGAAAATGGAAAATCTAGGTTGTAATTGTGATGGGAATTGAGGAGTGGATGAAAGGCAAGGACTTGGGAAAGGGAGATTGGTGCAATTGGAGTAAGGGGATGAAAGAACAGAGAGAAGGAGGAGAAAAGGAGTAAGGGTTTGTGGGAATTGGGGTTTACGAAAGGAGTAATGAAGGTAGGAGTTGGAAAGGGGGAAATAAGGGGGAAAAAATCGGGGAGGCTGGTGGACCCGCTGCAGCGGGTACGGGGCAGCTGGCAGCGGCTGATACTGATTCTTTTTTTTTTTTTTGTTTTTTTTGTTTTTTTTTTTTAAGGGGGGGTGCCGCTGCAGCGGCTGGGACAGAGCCTGGGGTTTTGGGCTGCCTGAAGACCGCTGGTAGCGGCTGCAGAGCAGCTGCCAGCGGCTTCAGCAGGGAATGTCCCCTTTGGCTCTGTTTCAGCTTGTTTTTGCTGTGTTTCGGGCATAAAAGATGCTCCCGAGGCCTCCACCTACATAGAAACAACAAAAACACTCTTCACATCACAAGAAAAATTAAAAAAAAAAAAACTACGAAAAGAAATGGGGAAGAGTTTTCGATCGGGTTGCCTCCCGATTAGCGCCTTTGTTTTACGTCGTTGGCTCGACGCGGCTCATCCCACTTCGCTACTCCATTGATGGCTCGTAGAGATCGATGCTCTCCACGTTCTCGGTTTTGAAACCCTCGAAGTAGGGTTTGAGCTTTTGTCCATTGACTTTGAAAACCTTATCGGTCTCGAGGCTTTGAATTTTAACTGCTCCATGCGGATATACGTTCACCACTTGAAAAGGGCCCTCCCAACGGGACCGAAGTTTTCCCGGAAATAATCTAAGTCGGGATTGATATAGGAGTACTTTGTCACCGACTTTGAACTCCTTCCGCGTGATCATTCGATCATGCCATAGCTTCGTCTTTGCTTTATAAGTATCGGCATTCTCATAGGACTCAAGCCGGATCTCCTCTAGTTCTTGGAGTTGCAATTTCCGATGTTCACCCGCTTCATCCAATTGCACGTTAAATGACTTAACCGCCCAATATGCTTTATGCTCAAGCTCAACCGGAAGATGGCACGGTCTTCCGAAGACAAGGCGGTAAGGGGACATCCCGATAGGTGTTTTGTATGCGGTGCGGTACGCCCATAGAGCATCCTCCAACCTCAAACTCCAATCCTTCCTATCCGGATTCACCGTTTTCTGCAGAATTGACTTCACCTCTCTATTGGACACCTCTGCTTGCCCATTGGTTTGTGGGTGATAAGCCGTGGAGATTTTGTGGTAACGGAGTACTTCCTCAACATAGCACCCACTGTACGGTTGCAAAAGTGCGTTCCTCGGTCACTTATCAACGCCCTCGGGATTCCAAACCTAGAAAATATGTAAGATTTGATAAAACCTGAAACCACTTTAGAATCGTCAATCCTAGTGGGTATTGCTTCCACCCACTTCGACACATAATCACAAGCAAGAAGTATATAAGTAAAACCGTGAAAAATAGGGAATGGTCCCATGAAATCTATACCCCAAACATCAAATATTTCACAATATAGTAAAGAGGATTGGGGCATTTCACTTTTCTGGGAAATGTTACCTACTCTCTGGCAATTATCACAAGATTTACAAAATCCATAGGAATCTCGAAACAAACTTCGCCAGTAAAAAACCACAGTCGAGAACCTTCCCTGCTGTGCGTTTGGCTCCAAAGTGTCCGCCACAAGCATGAGAATGACAGAAGGTGAGAATAGGGATCACCTCATTTTCGGGAATGCATCTGCGAATGATTTGATCGGAGCAGAACCTCCACAAGTATGGATCATCCCATGCATAGTACTTCGCATCATTTCGAAGCTTGTCCTTTTGAGACTTTGTGAAACCTGGAGGAAACTGTTGAGAAACCAGAAAATTCACAATGTTAGCAAACCAAGGCCGCAAATCCTTAAGAGCAAATAAAGATTCATCCGGAAATTCTCCTAGGAATTGGTATGGAAATGATGGTTGATCAACAATATGGGACAAATGACTCAAATGATCAACAACTAGATTTTCCGCGCCTATCTTGTCCTTGATTTCCAACTTAAACTCACATAAGAGCAGAATCCATCTTATTAGTCTTGGTTTGGCTTCTTTCTTCGTCATCAAGTGGCGAAGAGCTGCATGATCAGTGAAAACAATTACTTTAGTACCAAGCAAATAAGATCGAAACTTTTCTAGAGCAAATACTACAGCTAACAACTCTTTTTCTGTGGTAGTGTAGTTTCGTTGGGCTGAATTGAGGGTCATTGAGGCATAATAGATCACATGAGATGCCCTCCCTACTTTCTGGCCTAACACAGCTCCAACTGCATAATCACTCGCATCACACATTATCTCAAATGGTAGAGACCAATCTGGGGCTTGAATGATAGGGGCAGAAATGAGCTTAGCCTTCAATTCGTCGAAAGCCTTCTTGCAATCATCATTAAAGTGGAATTTCACATCTTTCTGCAGCAATTTGCACATAGCATTCGCAAGCTTTGAGAATCCCTCAATGAACCTACGATAGAAACCTGCATGGCCAAGAAAAGAACGCACTTCACGCACATTGATAAGGCTAAGATTGATACTCAAAATTTGGTGTGCCTCAGTCGTATGCAACCAAAAATATCACAACTAAGCTAACTGCAAATAAACGTAGTTAGGGGAGTCGAGTTCGAATCCACAGGGAAAAAGGGACTAATAACTGCAAACCTAAGTGGAATTACTCTAGGAACGTAGTAATCTAAGTAACAAGGGGGTTTTGACAAGCAATGGTGACAATTAAACTAAATCAGAACAATGAACGTAAATAGTATGCGATCAATGAGAATAACAGTCTTGGTTATGCGAAATCCACAATTGAACATACAAATTGATCATAGAAGCCTCTTCAATCAAACACTATTGAACACCTTGTTGTAGAATTCTAAATTCTAAATTCTCATAAGCTAGTTAGAAATAGCAAAGCGCTCCTTTCTAACCCTTTCTAATTTATAATTTAAGACAAGCGCTTTAAATCATCCACAAGAAGAACATAAACGGAGAAATCAACAAGGATTGAATAAATTAACACAAGCGGTCTAATTTCTTCAATAATATTATTCCCTCTTTAAGTTATCAATCAAAAGCATGCATTCATAACCCAAAGTTGCTACTTTGGAAAGATTAATTAGATGCAAGCGAATCTAACAATTCTAACCTAGCAATTGATTAAAGCAAATCATGAAATAATTCAAAGGAATAATAAACATTCAATAGATAATAAAGAGAAGAGAAATCTCACAATTCGTAGCCAAAAGCTTCAATCTTTAACCAAGAATCCGGAAGATTAAGCTTCCATGGATTCTAATTCAAAAACAAAGATTTCTGAAATTTGCCAAGAACCCTAGAAAACTTTTACTTCTCTCTAACTTAATTCTCCTAATTAACCTCTTCTCACTCTTCATAAAAAAAACTATATATATGTTTCCATACTTAAATAATATAAAACAATAATAAAAATAATAAATAAATACAAAACACGAGCCAAGACAAAGCAAACTGCTGAAAAATAACCAAAACAGGCCCCGAAATCTGGAAGACCCGCTGCCAGCTGCTCGGGACCCGCTGGCAGCGGCTAAAGCAGCAAAACACTTCGTCCTCTCTGGCTGACCCGCTGCCAGCGGCTCTGGCCAGCTGCCAGCGGCCCTGGCAGCGGTTCTGCTGTCTTCTTTGCTCTTTCTTCTAGCTTTGCTTCACCTTTACTCAAGCTTTCTCCCTTGCCCTTCCAAGCTCCATCACGCTTCTCAAATCACTAGCTAAGGTCCATACTCTATAATCCTCCTCATTAGTTCCCGACCTCACTCACTAACACCTATAAATCCCGGCTTTTTGCACACAAGTGAGATCACTGCCCGAAACTCACAAAAGCTATTAAAAACTCATGCACAACATCAAAACACACCCTAAAACTCTTCTCTCAACCCTTGATAAGACGGCTTATCAGTAATCTCTCTTTTTTTTATGATACTCTATATGGTAGATAATCTATGCATACAGGATGTTGATATAGTTTGGAGTTATAAAAAAAACCATTCTTTCCAATCTTTCTTATCTATTGTGATAAGAAAGCGCTC
This sequence comes from Chenopodium quinoa, assembly GCF_001683475.1. Taxonomy (NCBI): domain Eukaryota; kingdom Viridiplantae; phylum Streptophyta; class Magnoliopsida; order Caryophyllales; family Amaranthaceae; genus Chenopodium; species Chenopodium quinoa. The sequence continues at coordinate 1,443,650 of NW_018745063.1, forward strand.
TTAGTTCAGTTCGGTAGAACGTGGGTCTCCCAAACCCGATGTCGTAGGTTCAAATCCTACAGAGCGTGATTCCATTGTTGTTAAGTCAAGTTGAATTATAGAAATAGAAAAGAATTAGACTAAACTAAATGAACAGTAATCTAATCGAAAATTAACCTCCTGTTGATTTGAGAAAGGAGAAGGTCAATCAAAAAAATATTTGTTAATTAATCAAAGATCGAACTGATCACCGCGTCTGTATTGTAAATATGCCATCACAAATAATCCAGCTAAAGTAATAGGAATTAGACCTAAGACGATTCCAAATAGGAAAACTTCAATCATTTCAATTCGTTTGAAAAAAAGAGAAAGGTAATATCTATCCCTAAATATGAATCTGAATTCTCCACGAATCTCAATAACCAAAAGCTATCAATTGTCGCAGTAAAGAACTCTAAAATAGACAGAATCCTACAGTACAGAAAGATTTCTTGAGTTGTTTATTTAAGTAATTTTAAATAAGTCGTATCTTGCTTAGACCTATAAATAAAGCAGAGGTTATAGTTAATGCCGCTAGTAAAAAACCAAAATAACTAGTTAGAGTAGACATGAGTTAATGCCGCTAGTAATAAACCGAAATACATATATGTTTCAAAAGTACTTACCTAAGTTTCCGTTTGGAAAGAGAATAAGAAAAAAAGCAATTCAAAGGATCAAAGAATAAGTTCAATTGAAATTTTTTGATTCATCAACTATTACATTTCTTTTTTACATTATAAATGCCACTAACAAAAAAAAAGTAAGGGTCGTAGAAAAAGAAAGAAATGACTCATTATCTGTGACATTTACACATATCGTTATTTTGAATCAACGGATTTTTTTGGAAACCCTTGAGTAAACTAATCGAATATTAAACAAATAATAACTATGCCATGAAATTTTCTTCAAAAAAGTTATTTATTTGAATCGCTATAGAATATAAAAAAATGAAAAATAAATCGATTTATTTTGTCCAACTCGATTCTAAGACTAAGACTTGCTACTATCTTTGCCTTTATAGGTTCCACATTTAATATTATTTAGTTATAAATAGAAACCCGCATTCTTGCAGTTAGGTAAAAAAAACCTTTTGATTTAATGCAACAATGGATGTATTACAAAAATGCATTAAGTGAAATCAATTAATGAATCTTATTTTTTCGACAATTAAACAATCCCTAAAAATAGTAAAGTACGGAATTCCCCAAACCTCTTCTATTTCTATATCTATAACCGCTTCTTCTTCTGGAATTTTTCACGAATTATTAGATCGAAACCAACTTGTCAGATTTCCACTTCCTCGACCTTCAGTTTTGAGTCTGAAGCCAATACAATGATAGAGAGAAACTGTATACTAGTTCTATTTGAAAAAAATTTCTATAGAAAAAAACAAAATGGTGCCTAGTTCCACGTAGACAAAAAAAAAAATAAAGTCACGTGTACTTCAGTTCAATATTAATTAAAATTGCCTTGCTATGTCCTAAGAAGGATAACTATACTGATTCGGTATACTCTAAAGACACCTTTGGTACTCTATTGGTAATCCTACAGGTTTTTTACGTTTTTACGTAGATTAAAAAGTAAATTTCCATTTACTGATTTCATCTTTTATGGATTTGCCTTTGACTGTACAAGAATATGTGGAGCTCAGTACGTCTCGAAGCACAGGAGAACTTTCTTTTGCTGATATTATTACAAGTATTCGATACTGGGTTATTCATAGTATTACTATACCCTCCCTATTCATTGCGGGTTGGTTATTCGTCAGCACGGGTTTAGCTTACGATGTGTTTGGAAGCCCTCGACCAAACGAATATTTCACAGAGAGCCGACAAGGAATTCCATTAATAACCGGCTGTTTTGACTCTTTGGAGCAACTTGATGAATTTAGTAGATCCTTTTAGGAGGCCCAATGACCATAGATCGAACCTATCCAATTTTTACAATGCGATGGCTAGCTGTTCACGGACTGGCTGTACCTATCGTTTGTTTTTTGGGGTCAATATCCGCAATGCAGTTCATCCAACGATAAACAAAACCGAATCCGAATTATAGAGCTACGACACAATCAAACCCGAACGAACAAAATGTTGAATTGAATCGTACCAGTCTTTATTGGGGTCTATTACTCATTTTTGTACTTGCTGTTTTATTTTCTAATTATTTTTTCAATTAAATAAAGAGAAGGAAAGAAATATATAGAATATAGAATTCGAATAGAGTAGGAATTCTCTTATCCCATTCGGAAGGACCTCATTTCATAATTATCCATGACTGTTTATGTCTCTAGCACGACCACTTGATGAAATGTGGAGGGAAGTGGGGTAAATGGCCGATACTACTGGACGAATTCCTCTTTGGATAATAGGTACTGTAGCTGGTATTCTTGTGATCGGTTTACTAGGTATTTTCTTTTATGGTTCATATTCTGGATTAGGCTCATCGCTGTAGTAAGTAGTAATTTGATTAATCGAGGTATAGACATTAAAGTATAAGAACTCAACGGGACCTTCCTTCCCCCTCGAATTAGACAAACAAAGAAGGGGGAGGTCCCATTTAATTCTTTTTTTAATTATCATAATTTTTTATTCGAATTTTTTCCTATAAATGAAAAACGGACCCGTTTTTCGTTGTTTTTGAAAAGTGTATTTGGTTATTCAGAACATATGTTCCTCGATCATACTTAGTGGTCCTTCCTAAATTGTTAAGGTAAAAGAAAGAGAAAGAAGAAATCAATTAATTTATTGAATGACCAAATAGAAGCTCTATTTTCCAGTTTAAATAGAATCCAAGAAGTTCCATTTGTTGAAGAAATTGACCTCTCTCTTTTTTCAGTTTGTCCGCTCCTTATACATGTAATACTAAGAAAAAAAGAATCAATCTAAAACGAAAAAGGGTGAAATCTAGAAAAAAGAAAAATTCCGACTAAGTCTTTGACGAAGGGAATCAAGACTCGTTACTATTTCGACACACGACAAGTATGTGTAAAAGTCCTTGTCGTGTGTCTAAGACATGGAAGGCAGATAAATCCCCCTAGAATCAAATCATTTGGTCCCCTCATTATTCTTTTCGTTATATTCCCCTTTTAGTCTAGTATCGAGTCAAATTTCAATTGGAAAAAAGTAAAAAAGTTTTCTTCACAATCCAATATATTATTATAACTCAAAATCTTGCTCGTAGATGTAGAAGAAAAGTAGAAACAAACAAAAAAGAAACTTCTTGTAATTTTTTTGAGGTTCCTAAATATCCAAATTTTGATTCCCAATACTTCATAAATATGTATGAAGGGGGCTTGTATTCCCCCCTTCATACATATTTCATACATTCCATATATGCTCCTATATGAATATATAGTTTTTGTGTCGAATTTTATGTGATTTTGTAAACAGAATTTAAATTCCATCAGAGATAGCTCGGTCTATATGATTCAACGAAGGATGAGCCAAAAATAGGATTTTTCAATAAATGGGGAATTGCGTGCAAATGATACGGGATGGAAATGGGGGAATGTCTACAATCCCTGGGTTTAATCAGATACAATTTGAAGGATTTTGGAGGTTCATTGATCAGGGTTTAACGGAAGAACTTTATAAGTTTCAAAAAATGGAAGATACAGACCAAGAAATTGAATTTCAATTATTTGTGGAAACATATCAATTAGCAGAGCCCATGATAAAAGAAAAAGATGCGATGTATAAATCACTTACATATTCTTCGGAATTATATGTGTCCGCAGGATTAATTTGGAAAACCGGCAGGGCGATGCAAGAACAAACAATTTTGATTGGAAATATTCCTCTCATGAATTCCCTGGGAACTTTTATAGTAAATGGAATATATAGAATTGTGATCAATCAAATATTGCAAAGCCCGGGTATTTATTATTGATCCGAATTGGACCATAACGGAATTTCGGTCTATACCGGCACCATAATATCAGATTGGGGAGGAAGATCAGAATTAGAGATTGATAGAAAGGCAAGGATATGGGCCCGGGTGAGTAGGAAAAAAAAAATATCTATTTTAGTTCTACCATCAGCTTTGGGGTCGAATCTCAGCGAAATACTGGATAATGTTTTCTACCCGGAAATTTTCTTGTCTTTTCTGAATGATAAGGACAAAAAAAAAATTAGGTCAAAAGAAAATGCTTTTTTTGGAGTTTTATCAACAATTTGCTTGTGTGGGTGGGGATCCGGTATTTTCGGAATCCCTATGTAAGGATTTACAAAAAAAATTCTTTCAACAAAGATGCGAATTAGGAAGGATTGGTCGACGAAATATGAACCGGCGACGGAACCTGGATATACCCGAAACCAATACGTTTTTGTTACCGCGGGATATATTGGCAGCTGCGGATCATTTGATTGGAATGAAATTTGGAATGGGTACACTTGATGATATGAATCATTTGAAACATAAACGTATTCGGTCTGTCGCAGATTTCTTACAAGATCAATTCGGATTGGCTCTAGTTCGTTTAGAAAACGTGGTTCGAGGAACTATATGTGGAGCAATTCGGCATAAATTAATACCGACTCCTCAGAATTTGGTAACTTCAACCCCATTAACAACAACTTTTGAATCTTTTTTTGGATTACATTCATTATCTCAAGTTTTGGATCGAACTAATCCCTTGACGCAAATCGTTCATGGGAGAAAGTTGAGTTATTTGGGCCCTGGGGGATTGAAAGGGCGAACCACGAGTTTTCGGATACGAGATATCCATCCTAGTCACTACGGACGTATTTGCCCAATTGACACGTCTGAAGGAATCAATGTTGGGCTTATTGGGTCCTTAGCAATTCATGCGAGGATTGGTCCTTGGGGGTCTCTAGAAAGTCCTTATTGTAAAATTTCTAAAAGACCAAAAGGAGTGCATACGCTTTATTTATCACCAAGCAGGGATAAATACTATATGTTAGCGTCCGGAAATTCTTTGGCCCTGAATCAGGGTATTCAGGAGGAACAGGTTGTTCCAGCTCGATACCGTCAAGAATTCCTGACTATTGCGTGGGAACAGGTTCATTTTCGAAGTATCTTTTCCTTCCAATATTTTTCTATTGGAGCTTCCCTCATTCCTTTTATCGAGCTTTAATGAGCTCTAATATGCAACGTCAAGCAGTTCCGCTTTCTCAGTCCGAGAAGTGCATTGTTGGAACTGGGTTGGAACGCCAAGCGGCTCTAGATTCAGGAGTTCTCGCTATAGCCGAACGGGAAGGAAAGATCATTTCTACCAACACTGACAAGATTGTTTTATCAGGCAATGGGAATACTCTAAGCATTCCATTAGTTATGTATCAACGTTCCAACAAAAATACTTGTATGCATCAAAAACCCAAGATTCCACGGGGGAAATGGGTTAAAAAGGGACAAATTTTAGCAGATGGTGCGGCTACAGTTGGTGGTGAACTAGCTTTGGGAAAAAACATATTAGTAGCTTATATGCCGTGGGAAGGTTACAATTTTGAAGATGCGGTACTCATTAGTGAGCGTCTTATGTATGAAGAGATTTATACTTCTTTTCACATACAGAAATATGAAATTCAGACTTATGTGACAAGTCAAGGTCCAGAAAAGGTCACTTGCAAAATACCGCATTTAGAAGCTCATTTACTCCGCAATTTAGACAAAAATGGAATTGTGAGGTTGGGGTCATGGGTAGAAACAGGTGATATTTTAGTAGGTAAATTAACGCCTCAGATGGCAAAAGAATCTTTGTATGCCCCCGAAGATAGATTATTACGAGCTATACTTGGCATTCAGGTATCCACATCAAAGGAAACTTTTCTAAAATTACCTATAGGTGGTAGGGGCCGAGTTATTGATGTGAGATGGATCCAGAAAAAGGGGGGTTCTAGTTATAATCCAGAAATGATTCATGTATATATTTTATAGAAACGCGAAATCAAAGTAGGCGACAGATGGAACTGCCATGAAACGACTTATTAGTAAATTAATAGATCACTTTGGGATGGCCTATACGTCACACATCCTGGATCAACTAAAGACTCTGGGTTTCCAGCAAGCCACCTCTACATCCATTTCATTAGGAATTGATGATCTTTTAATAATACCTTCGAAAGGATGGCTAGTCCAAGATGCTGAGCAGCAAAGTTTGATTTTGGAAAAACACCACCATTATGGGAATATCCATGCGGTAGAAAAATTACGTCAATCCATTAAGATATGGTATTCTACAAGTGAATATTTGAGACAAGAAATGAATCCCAATTTTAGGATGACTGACCCTTATAATCCAGTCCATATAATGTCTTTTTCGGGGGCTAGAGGAAATGTGTCTCAGGTTCATCAATTAGTAGGTATGAGAGGATTAATGTCGGATTCGCAAGGACAAATGATTGATTTACCTATTCAAAGCAATTTGTGCTAAGGACTCTCTTTAACAGAATATATAATTTCTTGCTACGGAGCCCGCAAAGGGGTTGTGGATACTGCTGTACGAACATCCGATGCTGGATATCTCACACGCAAGCTTGTCGAAGTAGTTCAACATATTGTTGTACATAGAAGAGATTGTGGGACCCTTCGCGGTATTTCTGTAAATCCTCGAAACGGTACGATGCCGGAAAAAATATTGATTCAAACATTAATTGGTCGTGTATTAGCAGACCATATATATATGGGTTCACGGTGCATTGCCACTCGAAATCAAGATATCGGGGTTGGACATGTCAATCGATTCATAACGCTTCGAACCCAACCAATACCCATTCGAACTCCTTTTACTTGCAGAAGTGCGTCTTGGATCAGTCGATTATGTTACGGTCGAAGTCCTACTCACGGCGACCTGGTTGAATTGGGAGAAGCTGTAGGTATTATTGCGGGCCAATCCATTGGGGAACCTGGTACTCAACTAACATTAAGAACTTTTCATACGGGCGGAGTATTCATAGGAGGTACTGCAGAACATGTACGAGCAAGTGATTGCTGAAAATATTTGGTTCATCCTACACGTACACGTCATGGACACCCTGCTTTTCTATGTTATATCGACTTATATGTCACTATTGAAAGTGAAGATATTCTACATAATGTGACTATTCCCCCAAAAAGTTTTCTTTTAGTTCAAAATGATCAATATGTTGAATCCGAACAAGTGATTGCTGAAATTTGCGCGGGGACATCCACCTTGAATTTTAAGGAAAGGGTTAGAAAACATATTTATTCTGATTAAGAAGGAGAAATGCACTGGAGTACCGATGTGTACCATGCACCCGAATTTACATATGGTAATGTTCATCTCTTACCAAAAACAAGCCATTTATGGATATTATCAGGAAAGCCGTACAGATCCAGTGTAGTCCCCTTTTCGCTCTCCAAGGATCAAGATCAAATGAACACTCATTCTATTTCTTTCGAACAAATATCTATTTCGAATTCCTCAGTCACTACCAATCAAGTAAAAGATAAATTACCGGACTCTTTTAGTAAAAAATAGGATAGGATTCCGTATTATTCAAAACTTAATCAAATCGGTCATTGTAATCTCATATATCTTGCAAAAAATTTGGATTTATTGGCAAAGAAACGACGAAATAGATTCATTATTCCATTTCAAGCGAGTCAAGAACGAAAAAAAGAATTAATGCCCCTTTCCGGTATCTCGATTGAAATACCTATAAATGGAATTTTTCGTCGAAATTGTATTTTTGCTTATTTCGACGATCCTCGATACCGAAGAAAAAGTTCGGGAATTACTAAATATGGGACTATAGAGATGCATTCAATCGTTAAAAAAGAAGATTTGATTTAGTATCGAGGAGTCAAAGAATTTCGACCAAATACCAAATGAAAGTCGATCGGTTTTTTTTCATCCCTGAAGAAGTTCATATCTTACCCGGATCTTCGTCCATACTGGTCCGCAACAACAGTATCATTGGAGTCGATACGCGGATTACTTTAAATACAAGAAGCCAAGTAGCTGGAGTGGTCCGAATGGAGAGGAAAAAAAAAAATTTAACTTAAAATTTTTTCGGGAGATATCCTTTTTCCTGGGGAGGCAGATAAGATATCCCGACACAGTGTCATTTTGATCCCACCAAGCAGGAAAAATTCTAAGGACTCACAAAATTTGAAAAATTGGATTCATGTCCAACGGATCACCCCTACTAAGAGAAAATTTTTTGTTTTGGTTCGACCCGTAGTCCCATATGAAATAACGGACGGTATCAATTTAGCAACACTTTTCCCTCAGGATTTCTTGTAGGAAAGGGATAATGTGCAACTTCGAGTTGTCAATTATATCCTTTATGGAAATGGCAAAGTCACTCGAGGAATTTCTGTCACAAATATGCAATTAGTACGTACTTGTTTAGTATTGAATTGGAATCAAGAAAAAAAAAGATTCTTTTATCGAAGAGGCCCGCACTTCCTTTGTTGAAGTAAGAACAAATGGTATGATTCGAGACTGCATAAAGGTCCATTTAGCGAAATCCGCTATTTCATATATTGGTAAAAGGAATGATCCATCATCCGAAAAAAAAGAGGGAGCAGATCCTACTAATATGAATCCATTTTATTCCATTTATTCAAAAACAAAACTTCAAAAATCATTTAACCAAAATCAAGGAACTGTTCGTACGTTGTTGGGGATAAATAACGAATGTCCTTTTTTTATAATTTTGTCATCATCCAATTGTTTTCGACTAGGCCCATTACCATTCAAGGGTGTAAAATATCACAAAGAATCAATTAAAAAAGTATCCCCCAATTCCAATCAGGAATTCGTTTGGTCCGTTAGGAGCAGCTCTTCAAATTGCGCATTTTTTTTCATTTTACCATTTAATAACTCATAATCAGATCTTGGTAACTAATTATTTGCAACTCAAGAATTTAAAACAAACCTTTCAACTACTTAAATTTCAATATTATTTAATAGATGAAACTCGAAGAATTTATAATCCCGATCCATGCAGTAACATCATTTTGAATCCATTCAAATTGAATTGGTATTTTCTTCATTATAATTTTTGTGAAGAGATATCCACAAAAATTTATCTTGGACAATTTGTTTGTGAAAATGTATGTATAACAAAAAAAGGAACGCACCTAAAATCGGGTCAGGTTCTAATTGTTCAATTTGACTCTATAGTAATAAGATCGGCTAAGCCCTATTTGGCTACTCCAGGAGCAACAATTCATGGTCATTATGGGGAAATCATTAATGAAGGGGATACATTAGTTACATTTATATATGAAAAATCTAGGTCTGGTGACATCACGCAAGGCCTTCCAAAAGTGGAACAAGTCTTAGAAGTTCGTTCGATTGATTCAATATCGATGAATCTCGAAAAGAGGATTGATGGTTGGAACGAACGTATAACAAGAATTTTCGGAAGTCCTTGGGAATTCTTGATTGGGGCTGAGCTAACTATAGCGCAAATTCGTATTTCGTTGGTTAACAAGATCCAAAAGGTTTATCGATCACAAGGGGTGCAGATCCATAATAGGCATATAGAAATTATTGTACGTCAAATAACATCAAAAGTCTTGGTTTCAGAAGATGGAATGTCTAATGTTTTTTTTGCCTGGAGAACTAATTAGATTGTTTCGGGCGGAACGAACGGGACGCGCTTTGGAAGAAGAGATATGTTACCGAGCTACGTTATTGGGAATAACGAGAGCATCTCTGAATACTCAAAGTTTTATATCCGAGGCCAGTTTTCAGGAAACTGCTCGAGTTTTAGCAAAAGCAGCTCTCCGAGGCCGTATCGATTGGTTGAAAGGACTAAAAGAAAACGTTGTTCTAGGGGGGATGATACCCGTTGGTACCGAATTCAAAGGATTCATACACCATTCAAGTCAACATAAGGACATTCCTTTGAAAACAAAAAAAAAAGAATCGATTCGAGAGAAAGATGGGAGATATTTTGTTTTACCACCTAGAATTAGTTGATTCTTGTCTTTCAAGGAATTTCCGTGATAGATCAAAACAACAATGATTTTGGGGGTTTCAAAAATAGAAGAAATTCATCTTTTTATCTTTTATGTATTTGTTATGGTTATTTAATTTAGTAATAAAATAAAGAAATTAAAAAATGACGAATAGAAAGGAATTTATGGTTGGGTTGTATATCAACGGCCAATTCGCGGTAGAGCGGTAGAAAAGAAGGTTCCGTTGGAACAATTTTTTATTTCAGAATACCTCATCTCTTTAATTTAATGAAAAAAAGAGAAATTGTGGGGAGAAATGACAAGAAGATATTAGAACATCCATTTGGAAGAGATGATGGAAGCGGGAGTTCATTTTGGTCACGGTACTCGGAAATGGAATCCTAGAATGTCGCCTTATATCTCCGCAAAATGTAAAGGTATTCATATTATAAATCTTACTAGAACTGCGCATTTTTTATCAGAGGCTTGCGATTTAGTTTTTGACGCAAACAATTTTGAATTATTGGGACAAAAAATAAAGCAGCTGACTCAGTAACACGGGCTGCAATAAGGACTCACTGTCATTATGTTAATAAAAAGTGGCTCGGCGGTATGTTAACGAATTGGTCCACGACAGAAACGAGACTTCATAAATTCAGGGACTTGAGAATGGAAAAAAACGGCAGGGAGACTCGCTCGTCTCGCAAAGAGAGATGTAGCGGTGGTGAAGAGACAATTATCTCACTTGCAAACATATCTAGGAGGGATCAAATATATGACAGGATTACCAGATATTGTAATCATCGTTGATCAACACGAAGAATATACGGCTCTTCGAGAATGTATTATTTGGGAATTCCAATGATTTGTTTAATCGATACAAATTGTGATCCGGATCTTGCAGATATTTCGATTCCCGCAAACGATGACGCTATAGCTTCAATTCGATTAATTCTTACCAAATTAGTATTTGCAATTTGCGAAGGCCGTTCTAGCTATATAAGAAACCCCTGATTCATAATAAAATGAAAAATCGACTTACTAAACTTTATATCGGTTACTAGATCTTGAATCTCAAAAACTTGTTAAAAATAGCAGGATATATTATGGAATTAATCAGTATCCAAAATAGAAAATTAAAATTAAAGTAGCCAAGTCGAGAAAGAGTTCGTTAAATCAAAATAATTTTTTTTAAGTTATATTTCTGTCAGAGGACAATATGAATATCTATCATATTCAATCAACCAGCTAAAGGGGTTATATAATATATCTGGTGTGGAAGTGGGTCAACATTTCTATTGGCAAATAGGAAGTTTCCAAATCCACGGCCAGGTACTTATAACTTCTTAGGTTGTAATTGCTATTTTATTAGGTTCAGCTGCAATAGCTGTTCGGAGTCCACAAACGATTCCGGCTGGCGGTCAAATTTTGTTTGAATATGTCCTTGAATTCATCCGAGACGTGAGCAAAACTCAAATTGGAGAAGAATATCGCCCTTGGGTTCCCTTTATTGGGACTATGTTTCTATTTATTTTTATTTCTAATTGGTCCGGGGCTCTTTTACCTTGGAAAATCATACAGCTACCTCATGGGGAGTTAGCCGCACCCACGAATGATATAAATACTACTGTTGCTTTAGCTTTACTCACGTCAGTCGCCTATTTCTATGCGGGTCTTACAAAAAAAGGATTAGGTTATTTTGGTAAATACATTCAACCAACTCCAATTCTTTTGCCCATTAACATCTTAGAAGATTTCACAAAGCCTCTATCACTTAGTTTTTGACTTTTCGGAAATATATTAGCCGATGAATTAGTAGTTGTTGTTCTTGTTTCTTTAGTACCTTTAGTGGTTCCTATACCTGTCATGTTTCTTGGATTATTTACAAGTGGTATTCAGGCTCTTATTTTTGCAAATTTAGCCGCAGCTTATATAGGCGAATCCCTGGAAGGTCATCATTGATTCGTCTTAGGAAGAGTCTATCTTAGTTTAGATCCAAGTAAGGTAATATATATATGTGTGGCTCAAGATACTCTATCAAGATATTCGATTAAGAGGTTCTATCAAGATAATCTATTTTATTTCGAGCATAGAAATATACAAATACATACAGTCTAGCGGTATCTGATTGACTAAAAAATATAGCGGTTTACGTTATGTAAGAAATCCATGTATATTTTATATTAGATATTGCCAAGTTATATATGAACTGATAGTTAAATTTTCCTACTTGAATTTCGATAGCGATACCAACCGACGAAGTCTTTCAGGTTCGTTTATGACGCGAATTGAATGAATAAACAGACAAAATAAAGAAAAAGATCGAAAAACGATTAATGATTAGAAAAAGGAAATGGAAAAACACAAGTTCTTTTGATTCAGAAAGACTCAACAAGTAGAAACTAAAAAAGATGAAGTCTTTCTAATGATCTAATGGTTTAATACTATTCTTATTTCCATTTTCAATTCGGTATTGTTAGTTATTTCTACTGGATTAATATTAGCAATGGGATAATTAAGTCATAATGCATTGGTTGATTGTATCATTAACCATTTTTTTTTTTTCCGTGTGTGAGGAACTTATCATGAATCCACTGATTTCTGCCGCTTCCGTTATTGCTGCTGGATTGGTTGTAGGGCTTGCTTCTATTGGACCTGGAGTTGGTCAAGGTACTGCCGCGGGACAAGCTGTAGAAGGTATTGCCAGACAACCCAAAGCAGAAGGAAAAATACGAGGTACTTTATTACTTAGTTTAGCTTTTATGGAAGCTTTAACAATTTATGGATTGGTTGTAGCATTAGCACTTTTATTTGCGAATCCTTTTTTTTAATTCGAGAAAAGAAATAGAAAAAATACGTATTTCTTTTCTAGTCTTGAACTTGGAGGTTGCTTTTTCACATTTATTTATAGTGAAAAATTGCTCCTACAGAATTACTTATTCGTTGAGAAAATAATACGCGGGAAGGACTTCATTTGAGGATGAAGAATTCGTGTTACCCACTCTCTTTCTTCCTTCCTTCCCCTTCTTAGTTCGAGGGAGAAGTGTTGCAACAAAAGGAGTATTTCGCAATTCACATGAAACCGAGTACCTAATTTGGAATTCTATTCTAATAAGTTTAAGTATTCTTTTTGTTGGGAATCTCAATTCAAAAAACATGCATTTCGAATTTATAAGTAGTTAAGAAGTTAAAAAATACAACGATTTTTTAGTTTATCTATAAGAGGAGATCATATGAAAAATGTAACCGGTTCTATCGTTTTCTTGGGTCAATGGCCATCCGCCGGGAGTTTCGGGTTTAATACCGATATTTTAGCAACAAATCTAATAAATCCCAGTGTAGTGCTTGGTGTATTGATCTTTTTTGGAAAGGGAGTGTGTGCGGGTTGTTTATTTCAAGAATAGGTTGGATTCAACCAACTGTAACTCTACCGCTTTTTCTTTATAAAAAATTAGGGCGAAAGTTGCATGATTTCATGAATGACTTCTGAAATCAATAATAAATAAAGAAATCATATGTAAGAACTATAGCATTTCAGGATTTGTTGGTAACTATACTTTGATTCTCTATCAACCAATAATAATAATAATGCGGGATCATTACCATAACATGGTTTAAACTTAAATTGTTTGAAGTCCAGATACAGCAGGGTATTCTTTCTACCACTCTGTTAATACTCAATATACCGAATACCGAGACATTTTTTTTCAATTAAATAAAGAAAAATAGTTAGAAATCTTTCGATATAGAACACTCATGTCGATAAAATAATTTGAATCCCTTAATTTCTAGTTATTGAAAAAACGTGTATGTTTTTTTTATTACTATTAAGGAAATAAATTCCAAAGGCCGAGCCGATGACCTACATATAAAGTAACACAAATTTTTGGATTTGAATAAAAAAACAACTTTGCTGACTTATCTATTTTTCTATTTTTGTTTGGGTCAGAAGAGTCCTCCGAATTTTCTAGTCTTTATTAATGATCGGTTTCTTTTTTTCGCATATGAACAGAGAAGGGAGGATAGGTTCATTACAGTCAAAAAAGATATGGAAATTTGCCATAAATAATTGAAGTAATTGAGCGTGAGAGCCAAATGAATTGAAAGATTCAAGTTTGGTTCGGGAAGGGGTCATGAATGTTTTGATAGGAATGGAAAGATAATCCACTTTCATTAAGTGATTTATTAGATAATCGAAAACAGAGGATCTTGAATACTATTCGAAATTCAGACAAACTACGCGGAAAGGCCATTGAATAGTTGGAAAAATCCAGGGCTCGCTTAAAGAAAGTCAAAATTGACGCGGATCAGTTTCGAGTGAATGGATATTCTGAAATAGAACGAGAAAAAATGAATTTGATTAATTCAACTTATAAAAATTTAGAACAATTCGAAAATTATAAAAACGAAACCATTCAGTTTGAACAACAAAAAGCGATTAGTCAAGTCCGACAACGGGTTTTTCAACAAGCCTTACAAGGAGCTCTAGGGACTCTAAATAGTTCTTTGAACAATGAGTTACATTTACGAACCATCAATGCTAATATTGGCATGTTTGGTGCGATGAACGAAATAACTGATTAGTCCTTCTAGTTAATTTTATGTAGGTATTATTTTTTTGTTTCCAAAAGAAAAACGAATTAAGAAAGACTCATGTCAACCATTCGAGCAAACGAAATTAGCAAAATTATCCGTGAACGTATTGAAGGATATAATCGAGAAGTAAAGGTGGTAAATACCTGCACCGTACTTCAAGTGGGTGACGGCATTGCTCGTATTCATGGTCTTGATGAAGTAATGGCATGGGAGTTAGTAGAATTTGAAGAGAGGACAATAGGTATTGCTCTGAATTTGGAATCAAATAATGTTGGTTTTGTATTAATGGGTGACGGTTTGATGATAAAAGAAGGAAGTTCTGTAAAAGCAACCGGAAGAATTGCTCAGATACCCGTGAGTGAGGCTTATTTAGGTCGTGTTATAAATGCTCTAGCTAAACCTATTGATGGTCGGGGTGAAATTGCAGCTTCTGAATCTCGGTTAATTGAATCTCCCGCCCCCGGTATTATTTCGAGACGTTCCGTATATGAGCCTCTTCAAACCGGGCTTATTGCTATTGATTCAATGATCCCTGTAGGACGTGGTTAGTGAGAATTAATTATCGAAGACAGACAAACCGGTAAAACAGCAGTAGCCACAGATACGATTCTCAACCAACAGGGACAAAATGTAATATGTGTTTATGTAGCTATTGGACAAAAAGCATCTTCTGTTGCGCAGGTAGTTACTAACTTTCAGGAAAGGGGGGCAATGGAGTACACTATTGTGGTAGCCGAAACAGCGGATTCCCCCGCTACATTACAGTAGCTCGCTCCTTATACCGGAGCGGCGCTAGCGGAATATTTAATGTACCGTGAGCGACACACTTTAATCATTTATGATGATCTTTCCAAACAAGCACAAGCTTATCGACAAATGTCGCTTCTATTACGAAGGCCGCCTGGGCGTGAAGCTTATCCAGGAGATGTTTTTTATTTGCATTCACGACTTTTGGAAAGAGCTGCTAAATCAAGTTCTCGTTTAGGTGACGGAAGTATGACTGCTTTACCAATAGTCGAGACCCAATCAGGGGATGTTTCAGCTTATATTCCTACTAATGTAATTTCCATTACAGATGGACAAATATTCTTATCTGCCGATCTATTCAATGTTGGAATCAGGCCGGCTATTAATGTGGGTATTTCTGTTTCTCGGGTAGGATCCGCCGCTCAAATTAAAGCCATGATAAAACTAGCTGGTAAATTAAAACTGGAACTGGCGCAATTTGCCGAATTAGAAGCTTTTGCACAATTTGCTTATGATCTTGATAAAGCTACTCAGAATCAATTGGCAAGGGGGCAACGATTATGTGAATTGCTCAAACAGCCCCAATCCGCCCCTCTCACGGTCGAAGAGCAGGTAATGACTATCTATACCGGCACGAACGATTATCTTGATTCATTAGAACTTGAGCAAGTAAGGAAATATCTTGTCGAATTACGTACTTATGTAAAAACGAATAAACCGGAGTTGCAAGAAATCATATCTTCTACCAAGACATTTACTGAGGAAGCAGTGGCCCATTTAAAGGAAGCTATTCAAGAACAAATGGAACGCTTTCTACTTCGGGAACAAGCATAAAGAAGTCGATCTCTCTTCGTTTTTTTTATTCTTTTTTTATTAAAAAAAAAATGCCGTTTTTCACATGGATATAGAAAAAAATATATGGAAATATATTGCGTCCAATAGGATTTGAACCTATACCAAAGGTTTAGAAGACCTATTTCCTATCCATTAGACTATGGACACTTTTGATTCCTATTTTTTAGCATTTTTTATTTGAAACTTAAAACTTCTTTTTTGTTTTGAAAAAACATATGTGAGATAAGACAATTTTTTTGAATTGGGTATTCAACTCAATGATGCATTAATGAATACATAATAGAGCGGGTAGCGGTAATCGAACCCGCATCGTTAGCTTGGAAGGCTAGGGGTTATAGTCGACGTTGATTTCTTCTTTTTAACGTCTCTAATTCAAAACCGAACATGAAATTTTGGTTTCATTCGGCTCTTTTATGGAAAAGAAAATGGGGAATTCCCAAATATTAAGTTTAAGTTAAGGTGGGAACGAAATTACAAAACAAAAGAGAATTCATTTCACCCATAACATCTATGTCAGCTTTTTGTATGAATGCATTTATTTAATTCAAAACAACTTACTTTCTAGATGATCCCTCTAGAAAAAGTTATTCTAACAATCTTTCTAGTTACTTCATTCTCGATTTCTAGTTGAGAGAATCCTAAGGAAAAGTATTTTGTTTCCGCCGAGCTAAAACAAAAAGAAATATGTTGATTGAAGCCTCTAGTAAACTAAAGTCATCATTTAATAGCTATTTTGCTTCTCTCTAGAAAAAATAGAAGATTTAGTTACGATTAGAAATCCTTTTTTATCTTCATCCATGGATCTTTTACGTATACTGATTCGATTGGAAGTATTGATCCAATTCAATTTCAATACAATTTTCTGTTTCAGAATTTCATAATCCAAAAATTCCACTTTTAATTGACTTTTGGATACAAATTACGAGAATGTATAATTTTCCTCAAACTTTTCATTGAGAGGGAAAGGATTAATTCCTTTTAAGAACTAAAGTTTTTGATCGGAATATTAATCAAACCGGAAGACCTCTTAACTATTAAAGGGTTATATAAAACGAATCACACTGTTACCACTAAACTATACCTGCTACAGTTGGATTATTGTATCCAAATAGAACTTTTGTCGAACATTCAAATTAGACGTAATTAAGATAGGATTATAAAAGAATCATGAAATTTGGAGTATTGACATTTTTGTTGGAGGATTTGATGAGATTATGAAAAGATAGTTGAATAACTAAAAAATAGAAGAAATAGATAGAATAAATGGGGACCAAAAGATAAGAATAAATAGCGTGTTGGTTCGATTTTATTATTATGCTTTTGTTTTAATAACAAGCATTTTTTTAATCATTATCAAAATCAAATAAATAGTTTTCTTTAGTCTAGATTCTATGAATCCGTTAAAACAAAAGGGCCTGGCGAGGGACGGATTAGGCCAGGCCGTGGGAATTAAAAAGGCCCTTTCGGGTGAAGAAGTCTTTCTTTTTTCTTTTCTTTCTATATTTGAATATTCTCTATTTTCTATTGATATTTAGTCTTTTTGTTTGTATATATTCTATTATTTTTTGTTTTAATAGAAAATAGATTTGAAATTGAATCTTTTAATGAATCCTTCGAATCTTTCTTACTTTATCTTTATCTAACGGGTTGGAATTTCAAATAAAACTTGTACTTAATGTTGTATTACACAATACAACTTGTCTATTTTGTATAAATTATATACAGTTATATAAATTGTATTGTTATATAGATTCTATTTCGAATTTTCATAAATTATTTATTTAATATTTAACTATTCCTTTTTTCTTTTCAACGGGGAGAGATGGCTGAGTGGACGAAAGCGTCGGATTGCTAATCCGTTGTACGAGTCATTCGTACCGAGGGTTCGAATCCCTCTCTTTTTGTTTCCTTTGATAGCGGAATCTTACTATTTAATTTCTGTTTTAAAGTTCTTAAATCTTTTTGATTTTTTTTCAAAATATAACTAAAAAAAATTACAAATCTAGAATAGCATTCTAATAAGTTTTAATTAGAAAATAGATTTCGTCTATATAGAATAGAATTCTAAAAAAATAAATGAAAATAAAGAAAAGAATCCCTTTTATTCTTCGCGTCCAGGGTTACGTCCCGGATCATTAGATAGGAATCCGAAAATGAAGAGAGAAAAAACAATATTACTACTGTGTAAACAAAGAGTTTGAGAGTAAGCATTACACAATCTCCAAGATCATTTTTTTTAAAAAGAGAATATATTCTCTATTTTTATACCATATATCCCATAATTAATTTGAATTTGACGTCTAAACCCGAAAACGTTTTTCAAAATCGAAAACAATTTTTGTAATTGTAAAAATCAATAAACAAATGAACTTAGTAATATCTTATATATTATTATCTTACTTATCCATAATTTTCTTATACCTACTTGTTGGTTTTATGGAGGATGAAACTTTTTCATTTACGAAGGAGTTATAATCGGAAAACGAAGCGATATGAATTGTGTTGATTCAAAAATTTGAACGTTTTAATTAAGAGTTCATATGGCAAGACTTATCCGATTTTATCAATTATTTAGTATTAGAATATTAGAATCATTTTTCTCGAAAAAAGAATTCATTGTTCTAGGACACGATGAAAGAGCTCATCGAAAACTTACAGCAGCTTGCCAAACAAAGGCTAATAGAAAAAAAAGTAAAGGTATAACTGGTATAAAATCTACGATTGGACTCAAAAAAGCGTAAGCCTCAGGTAATTTGGCGAATGAAAAAACTACTCGAATAAAGGGCAGAATTAAGACACATCAAACTAAAGATATTAAGCATAACAGACATTTTTTTTATTGCATTTTGATTGAGTTATTGATAGAAAGAAAAAATGAAGAAAAAGGGCCTTCTTTTTTTTTGAACTTACTCACTTAATCAAAAAACCTTCTACTCTCTATCGAGAATAGAAGAAATTCTACTTTCATACAATATCTTAATGGAATTCTGTGTAATGATCAATAAATTCATTTGAATTCTATACCTACACGTATCAAAATACTAACAACGGAATCGAATCAATTTTTTAGCAATTTGGGCTGGAATTGACGAACAATTAATAACAATATTAGTGTTTAGTAGTGTTGAATAGAAATATAAGTGGGGCGTGGTCAAGTGGTAAGGCATCGGGTTTTGGTCCTGCTATTCGGAGGTTCGAATCCTTCCGTCCCAGAGCCAGAGCATATGTAATTTAAGATTGCATTTTTTGGTTTCGAAAGTTTAATAGTGGAGAGAATTGGATTCTTTCTCTTAATGATTGGTTTTAATAAAAATGAATCTTTTTTTTCCCATTTCATCAAATGAAAGGAAGATAAGTGTTCAAATCACACACGGATACAAGTGAATTCGTTGGAGATTTAGGCAAGATGGGGTTATAGATTACATACATTGATTTGAATTCCAAAAAAAGAGTGCCCTTAAGCATATATACATCCCCAATATATTTCTCTATAATATAGAAAGAGGGTAGTTATTTTTTTATTCATCCCGACAAAGAACGTTGATTTTCCAACCTATTATTAAATTATGATTTATTTTTTTGATTCTTCATTTATTAAATTAAATTAATGGTCGAGCTCAAAAAGAAACATGGATTTGTATTTCTTAGGGATATTTCCTTTATTTTATTGTAAAAAAAGAAGCATTGCATTACTCAAAATATCTTATAATAACTTAAGATATATTCCATACCCAGGTATTGGCTGTTCTGACTGAACCAATGACTATTCATGATTTCATAATTGAATTAACCGCATACCGGTTCCAAATTTGGGGAATGTTATGGTAAAACTTCGTTTGAAACGATGTGGTAGAAAGCAACGTGCGACTTGAAGGACATGATCCGTTGTGGATTCTTAGTATCCATCATTCTCTAATAAAGGATGCTCTTGACTCGACATCCTTTGTTCTCTTCCACTCGAACCTGCATTGTATTTTTTGTTGGGGTTGGAATGAAACTAGTACATGATGGAGCTCGAGGAATAAAGTATGGAGCTATTTCTCAAGGAAAAAGAGAAGGGTCTAGGGTTAGTGTCAATCAATAAGTCGGACAAACTTCGTAAGTATATCTTTGACAGAAAAATCGAAAGGATAAAAAAAAGTTTCAAATCCCAAAGGAAAATTGTTTATTGGAATTGCTAAAACCTTTTCGATAATATCATAATTATATATATCGTCGGGAATCTGACGTCCATATAATTCTATTCTTTGATAGAACGAAATAACAAAAAGGGCATGTTGCTGCCATTTTTGAAAGTATTCCTAATCAACGAAGTAATGTCTAAACCCAATGATTCAAAAAAAAAGATAAAGATTTCCAGAACAAGGAAGTACCTTTTTAATTGTTAATTGTCATAACACTTGGATTTGGATCAGAATTTCGAATTCAAATCGATTCTAAATGAGACAAAAGGGTATTTGAGACTGCTCAATAAATGAAATGCAAGATTTTCGTTTGAGCTATTCAACAAGAGTTATGAGTATACAAATGATTGTTTTTAGGAAATAAAGAAATGAAAAGGACTTAATTCTTAGTCTAATTCATTTGATGATTTTATGGGCTTATTTGATTGGGCATTCTAATTTATATATACCTAACTTTGAATCATTTTTCTCGAGCCGTACGGGGAAAAAACCTCCTATACGTTTCCAAGGGGGGTGTTGTTGACCTAATCTATCCCAATGAGCCGTCTATCGAATCGTTGCAATTAATGTTCGGTGCCGAAGAGAAGGAAGAGATTTGCAGAAGGTGGGTTTTTATGATTCGATAAAAAGTCAAACTTATTTAAATGTTCCTCTTATTCTAGAATTTCTTGAAAAAGGTGCTCAACCGACAGAAACTGTTTATGATATTTTAAAGAGGGCGGAGATTTTTAAAGAATTTCGGCTTAATCAAACGAAGTTCAATTAATCAAATAAAAAACAAAGATAATGCGGTTGTAGTTTGATAGAACTTTTGTTCTTCTTTTTTCTATTCTTGTAGATTTCTTATGTAGTGCCAATCCAACACAAAAATTTTCTTATATTATATATTTGAATTTTTCAACTTCGATTTCCAAATATATTATATATTGTATATATCGTATTTCTATTTATAATATTCGAAAAATTCGATTAAAGAAAATCTTTATCCTAATCATATATTTAAATTAAATAAAAATAATATTAAATAAATAAAGAAATTCAAAAATATTAATATTTATATTTTTTTCTATTTATATTGACAAGAGTATATTGAACAAATATAATTCAATTTTGAAGTCAAAAAAAGTAGAAAAAATGAAATGGTTTATTTCGGTCTTAGGTCCCAAAAATAGGTTTTTTATTCAAGGGTGTGTTGGATTTTTTGCAATATAGAATTTGGATCCAAAAAATGGATAATAATATTTTGTCTAGAAATGTATTTTCTCTAAGAAATTTTTTTATTGACATCTGATCCGTTTGCTTTTATGTTCGGAATCGATTCGAAAACTTTGTTTGGATTTCTTGTTAATTCGAAGTTTTGATTTCGTTCCATTTTTTTTATCTCGATTATATCTACATAACATATCTATTTCTTTTTCGGGTTGCTAACTCAATGGTAGAGTACTCGGCTTTTAAGTGCGGCTAGAATCTTTTACATATTTGGATGAAGCAAGGAATTCGTCTACATCATCGGTAGAGTTTATAAGACCACGACTGATCCTGAAAGGAAATGAATGGAAAAAAGAGCATGTCGTATCAATATAAAATTCGGAGAATATTTCATTCTTACCAAATTGGTATACAATTCTATTTGAATTCTTGCAAGGAAACGAAATGAATTCAAAGTTGGGTCGATTGAATAAATGGATCGAACCTTATGGTTCAAATTATGAGGAAAGAAAGAACAACGAGTCTATTTTCATAATTTGAATGATTTCCCGGTCTAATTAGACATTAAAATAAATTAGTAACTGATGCGGGAAAGGATTCTCCCACGAGTGGATGCTTTGTTTTTTATAGAGAATCCTAATTATTCGATTATCCATTATACATAAGGGGATAGGTATAAATGTGTAGAAGAAAGAGTATATTGATAAAAACTTTAGTCTATATTCCAAAATCAAAAGAGCGATTAGGTTTAAAAAATAAAGGATTTCTAACCATCTTATTTTTTTTCTTATAACAAAATAAAAAAACCAATTAGATGCAAAAAAAAATAGAGAGTCTGCTGATGAATTTACCCATCTCCGAGGTATCTATTATTTCATAAAAAAATATCTTGTTTTGACTGTATCGCACTA